>NW_007259478.1:572061-607585 GCF_000164805.1 Carlito syrichta
CAGAGTGAGGCTCCAACAAAAAAAAAAAAAAAGCTGTTTGTAGCCAGCCACCCCAAGTCTCACTCTGCTGCTCCCTCTGCTGATGGAAATCAACATTTAATACTTGCCTGTTTGCATGTGCTGCAGCATGACAGTAAGGAAGAGCTACTATAGGCCAAGCTCCCAATTTAAAAAAAAAATTATTTTGTTTTAAACATGTGGGGTACAATTCAGGATTAGGTATACAAGTGGTCATCGTACAGGTAAAGTTTGGGCTCCCTTTGGCTCCCATTCTGCCTAGTTTGAGATCAGACCCCTTATTCATATTATGTGCTCCCTCCTCCCTCCCCTGGCAGTTTCTGGCTACTGCCAATCCTTTTCTTGTAGTGTTATGGTAAATATTCAGGGTCCACTTATGAGTGAGAACATATGGTGCTCAGTTCATTGTTTCTGTGACAAACCACTGAGTAGTTAAAAGGAGGTACCTATAGAAACCTAGAATAAACTTAGTTTAGCATAGTCTTTTTGCCTCAGCATAACCATTTTGCTTAGGCTTTACCCCCACATGCTTTGCATCTAGCACAGTTTAGACATAGATAGAAAAATTTCCAATAGGAAGGTTTTAGGAAGTGTTCAGACATTCTGCTGCAGGCCAAGCTGTACCTGCCAAGCCCACCCCACCCCCTCGGAAAATCTCCATAAGATACAAAACAAGAACAGCCCAACCATTCAATTCATGATTTAGCATAATAATCTCTAAGAAACTTTCAGGCCCCTTAGTTGGCTGTAGCCATAGAAATAATAATAAGACCACCTTTTTGCTAAAGAAGATTGTGGATTGGAAATGTCTGACAAGTCTCTTGCAGGATAAACCCCTCCCCTTGTTTCCTCCCATCTAGTTCACCACCATGGCAGCAATCATGTGATTAACCCACTCATCTGCCTGCTGTCCATCACCTGATATCAATACCTGTGCTTAACTGCCCCTTGTAATGGCGTGGAACAGACCACTACCCAATCACCTTAATGACTTTCTCCCATCCAAGGGAAATAGTTAAAAGGACTCAACTACCAGTAGCCGTTTTACCATTGCCTTACTAGACTTTCTGGTGTGGCCCTGGGATCTTTGAGCTGTCTGTCACCATGCTTTCTGACTTTGGCTCCCTTCGCTATCTTGGGGAGGTGAATTTCCTCTCTCTCTCTCTCTCTCTCTCTCTCTCTCTAATGTACTTTTTGAGTGAACTATATTTTCTAATCTAACTTCTGTGCAATTCTTTGCATCTTTCATGTGGCATTGGATTGCACACCAGACACTCCACATCCCCAGCGAGCCTGACCTAACATTCTGGAGGACCCACTGGGAGTGTGACCCTAACAGTAATATAGACTCTAAATCCATCCAAGTTGCTGCAAAGTCCATAACTTTGTTCTTCTTTATGGCTGTGTAATATCCCATTACAAGTTCCCAATTTGTAAAAAGACTACAGTAATATCAAACTCTCCAGGTTTTAGAGGAAATAGAAAGATACCTGGAAAAGAGTTGGCATACTGATCAGCACATAGTACATAGTTCTCAATTATCCTGGTCTCTAAACCCTCCCACAGTGCCTTCTATGGTTCAGCTATATGAAGCTGCTTAAAAATTCAAAAGAAAAGGGATTGGTAGTTGAGGGAAACTACTAGGGGAGGGAGGGGCATACCTCATCAACAAGGGTACCTGCATAATCAATGTTTGTATACCTAACCCTGAATTGTACCCCACTTCTTTATAATAAAAAAATAATAATAATAAAATTCAAAAGACAACCTTGTTTTTGATATCTCTTTCCTTTACATACCATCTCCTCTCCAAAGAACACTGTATCAGTTATCCACTGCTGTGTAAAAAATTATCACAAACTCAGAACTTACACACACACACACACACACACACACACACACCTCATAGTTTTTGTTGATCAGGAGTCTTGGCATGGTTTTGCTGGGTTCTGAAATTAGGGTCTCACAAGGGTACAATCAAGGTATCACCCAGTGTATATTCTTATCTGAAAGTTTGAGAGGATAAAAGCTTGCTTCCAAGTTCACTTATATTGTTGGTCCAGACTAGGCCACTGTATTGGTATCTAGATAGCACCAATGCAATAAAAAAAAGTCTTATTCAAGTTAAGATACCAGTCCACTCAGTTACTCCCTACTCTATCCCTCTTTCTCTAAACTCCAAGATGGAAGATGACAAACTAGATTAATTACCTTTTCTCAATGCTGCCTCTTCCTAAGGTACTAATGATAAATCTCATCACAGGGGATCACTGGAAGAGAGTCAGCAAATAGAAATAGTCCTGGACTTTCTGTCTTGAAACTCAGCCCTTTCTTTCTTTCTAAGTTTACTTGGGTATACATAGAGGAGTGCATGACCTTCTTTTGTATACATTATACATTAGGCCTTCTGCAGCATACATTACCAGAGTAACTATACCATCAATATAAAATGAGGTCCCAAGGAGGATAACTGTCTGTCTTTCTATCTATCTAATCTATGTTTCTATATGAATTACAAGGACTATTAAAGAAAGACAAAATCAATAAATCTACTGGACATAGGAATGGATGGAGCAGTAACTTAAACTAAGAGTAGCACTCTAGGATGTAAGAAAAAATATCAGCAATATACATAAGAACAAGAAGTCTAAAAATAAGCAGGTGAGAATGATGTACATAAAAAGTAAGTACAACTTAAGAGTAAATACATGAATTAGAAGATTAGATTAGGAACTTCAAGAAGGTAGAAGAAAAAATAAAAACAAAAAGCAGAAAGCCATAACAGTAAAGCTAAAATATATGAACTAAAATATATGAACAATAGAACTAGAACTGACTAGTCCACCTGATTGTCTGACCGTTACATTGCTGGATGGTGACAAGTAGGACCAAGGGCTATCCAATCCTGCTCACTACTCTATTTTTATGTGCCCATACACTGGCATTGACATTTAGAAAAGTATTAATTTGTAGGCTGGATATAGAAAAGAATGAAATGAGTGAGAATGAGAAATACCATCAGAAACACTATACAAATTATTGAGAGAAACATGCACTGAGACAGCCTTAGGAATAAAGCAGTTGCTTCCTCATGCAGATTTATTCCCAAAATAGAACATATATGCATACCTGAAGAATTCTCTTTGGGAGACAAATTGGATGAAAGTCTGGCCTATTCTCTGATTTTATTGCCCTGCCTATTTAAATTTTCAGTAATTTCCCTTGCTGTTGATTAGGAGATAGATGTAGAATTATCTCTGCAGTTAACTTTGTGTTTGAAGTTCTCACATTACTACCATATTTCTGAACCAATTAAGCATACCTTTATCATGCCTCCTGGTGGGGTTATTCAGTATGTGCTAAATGGTTTAATTAAAATCTGTCCTCTTTCCCTAATGCCCATTTGGAGAAATATCTTTCTCAAAACAGCAATTAAATATATAACAATCTATTACTTCGGAAGAAAAAGAATCACCAATTATCCCCTAAAGATAAACAAGTAGATTTTCAATAACCTCATTTATAAATCTTACTTTACAAATATATAATGGCATTTTTATCTTTCTAACTGTATTGGTCAAACTCACTCATTCTAGGAAATTTTGATGTCTCATAATTGAAATTTTCTGGTGGATATTATGAGAGTAATGAGGAAATACACAAACATAGTGATGCTGCCAACAGAAAAGACCAATGGTATGGTGGAAAGAGTATTGACTTTACAGAGGAATTCTCAGTCTTCCATTGGGCAGGCACCCTGCCAGCCTCTATATAAATGATATCTTTTAAAAAAGTTTGACATTATTATTTCCATTTTATTAATAAAGATAGTGAGGCAGTGAGAAGTTTAGTAGCTTCCCCCAAATCATTCAGCTATTAAGCATGGGACAGAATTTGACCTCACGTCTGCCTGACTCAGAATCTGTATGCTTCATAAAAATTGCCTCTCTGCTTTTCAGCAAAAATGGAGAATGCCACGCCTAATGTGAATTCGCAAACCATATCTACGTTACATATTCCAAACTTTGTCTGAACTTTCTTATTCTTTGTTCTAAATCTGAATTTAAATTTCTGTTTTTTCATAAACTAGTGATATGACTCAGGCCAGTAACAGCCCTACTTTGAACCTTGGACTTGGTGATTTTTTTTTTTTTTTTTTACTTTTACATTATAAGATGTCTCTTCTAGAAAAAAAGAAAAAAAAAACATAGCAGCTAGAATATGCCTAAGGTTGCAGATAATAATTAGCAGTATATCAGAGACCTAGAACTCATACATAAGAGAAATTTGGAGTCACTAAGCTAGACAATAGGCCCTAGCCTACGGGACCAAAGACATGAGATACAATGGTTGAGGTAAATTGCTAAGATATTCAATCCTTAGCACTCCATCCTTAAATAAGGCCCTGACACAAGGTGGTTTAATATGCCTTGTGAAGTTCAATTCATCCTGGATTTAGTTCGCCCTCCCAAATCATGTCTAATGTAGACTGGCAGAGCAGTACTAGCGAATCCCAAATAGCTAACCATTTCTGCTAGATCCATTTTGTAGGGAACAGAAGACTTAATTCTCCAGGCTAGACTCATGCATCTTCTGCTAACAATAAATTCACTCCAAATGAAGAAAAAAATTACATTTTAAACCTATGAATATCTTTAAGTGGCTAAGATACATACCAGAATTGAGTTGTCTTTGTACTAAGTCCGTTAAAAGATGGAAAATCATTTCAAAATGGTATTCTAAATTCAATGATTCATTTACAGTTGTTCTGGGGAATCTCTAATTTTGACTGTTTCTTCTATGGCTAATAAAGCAATCCTTGAATGGAGTAGCCTGGAATTCTCTCCACACAGAAAACAATAGCTCAGGTTTGCTGGTTCTGGTTATACTGGGCATCTAGAAATGCATTTTTTTTTAAAGCAGGCTTGGTTTACAAAGGGAATTTCTGTTAATCCTAGAGCACATTAGCTTTTCCCAAATAGCATCCTTAAAATCAAGAACCGGGAGAATAATAATAATAATAATAATCAGAGAGAAAGGGTTAGAGGATGCTGCCTAGGGATTTGTCTTGAAAAACACATATTTGCTTATACAGGATGAGACTAACATGGATTTAGAATCATTGAGGCAGTGATTGAATTTACAAAAGCCAGGGCATGAGGAAGGAAACATAACCAGGAATCTACTTAAAAAGGTTACCCGAACAAGTTCACTACATGTAACAGAAAAATGAAGAGGAAGACAGTATTTGAAGTGGTAGATAAGATTCAACTAGGCTTACATAGAATTCTCTCAGAAAGCCAAATGAAAGAAACCTCCCAATGATAAAAACAGCTCCTCTCACTCAATTCTGCTTCCATGGGCGTAGCAAGACCATATAAACTCTAACACCAAACTCCACTTGCTTTTCTTCTTTCTTTCTTTCTTTTTCCTTTCTGCCATTTTCAGTAGTAGCCCACAGTCTCCATCTGAGAATTCCCTTCTTTAACCACCCCCTTCTCCAACACACACACAAATACATTGTGGGCTCATCCCTGTATTGTAGCCTAATTCAGGGTCACACAATCATATTAGAACATGAGTAGTGATTAGAATTTATCTCTTTTTTTTAAAGCACTAATTAACTGGTGTCTGCCAAAGTTATAGAAAACCCTTTTGTCATTCCCAACCACCAGTCTTATTGAACAATTGTATTATAAGATGCAATGAGAAATCAGGTAATCATTTAAAAAATTACACTCATTTCTATATTTTAACACTCTTCCATCATTCTAAATAGTTGATTATGAATTTCAAGCATTAAAAGAAAAGTCTTACAGCTTGTACAGCGACTCTTGGAGAGATTATTTTCAGAAAAACGCCAAAAGTGCCTCATATTCTCCCATAAAAGCCAGAGAAGATGATGACAGTCCAGCTGCTTGGTAAGGATTGCTCACCCTTTATAGGCTCCCAGAAGCTTCTATGCAACATAAAGAAATTCATATTGTTATTGCCTCATATTCTCTCAGCATGAAGAAGAATTTACATTTCTTAATTGGATTTCTTTCTCTCAGCACAAGAAATTGCAACTCTCTCACTAGACTCCATTGCTTAACAGCCCCAAGAAGCAGTTGTATAACTTATTTATAAGACAGGATGTAGGGCAAAGGTTTTCAGTAAAGTTCAAGGATTCCCTAAAATACATTGCAAAATCCAGAGTCCTGGGCTAGACTACAGAGCTACTGAATCAGATTCTCTAAAGGTTAGACTCCAAAACCTGCACTTTAAAAGCTCTGTATGATTTTTGTTTATGCATACATTTTAGAATTGCCAATTTAACAGAAATGATAGAGATTTTGGAATTCATCTGAGAATTCCCTTCTTTAACCACCCCCTCCTCCAACACACACACAAATACATTTTGGGCTCATCAATATGAAATAGTGACTTACACCTGTGTTCTTTAAGTTGTAAATGTACCACAATTTAAAACAGATGGGCCTGCAATTCACGTAGTTAGAAGAACTTTTAACTTTTTAATTTAAGAAAGAAACTTGGAGAGACTTCTAAGCTCATTTTTCTATACTACAGACATATTCGGCTCTTCCTTTACAACTCTGAATTTTAGAGGCACACTTATAATCTGAAATGAAACCCTCCCCATTTCAAGACGTGCATTGTCATACAGGTTCTGTTATCATGTATCTGAATCATAGTTCTTGGGTACAGTATTAGGACCAAAGTCTAGCTGTTGATTTGGAAGTTCAGGTTAGCACTTTAAAAAAATAAAAGCACACATGTAAGGTATTACAAAAGTGTGGTGGACCAATCTTAATGCAGTTATTGTTCTATATGCTATTTAGTTACCTGTATTTGTATGAAATATTTGTATAGTTCTTGAAAGTATTAAAATGCTAACCTGGAAACTCCTAGATTCTACCTATTGGAGAACGGTAGGGAACTGAACTGATAAAGAAGGGGGAAAAAGGTGAAGAAAATATATGTGCCAAGCACTCAGATAATTCTACTAATTTGTTCGTGTATTAGATGTTCTACATATATTAACTCAGTTAATTCTAACTCTGTAGAGTATACGCTTTCTCAATTTTCCATATGAGGAAACAGAGAGGTTTTAGAAAAGAAATAATTTTCCCTGAGTTATATGTGCCCAGATAAAATTTGGCCCTAAAGCATATGCTTTCTCCTCAGAGAAAGAATAGAAGAGAATGCGGGGAAAGAAACAGAGGAGCAGATATAAGAATGGTAAAAGATTCCCCAAAGAAGTTTTCATGGTAGGCTCTATAGAAATTGAAATATTTCTTGAAGTTGTGTTGACCCCACAAGCAGAGAATAGGAATTCAGTGTAAATTCCAGAGGCAAGTAGTTTGCCTCTAAAATATGCTGCAATAATGTCCATAAGAATCCACTATTTCCTAAGAAAGAACACAGCTCTGGGATTTTATTCTAGCATTAACCCCACACAGCTACAGTGACTTATTAGCATGCCTTTATCCATTAGAATAACCGAAAGATCAGAAATATCCACTCGCCCTTCATTTCTATAAACAGAGTCCCAAGTGTTTTGCAAAAAAGTTATTTTTTTCAACACATATGTCAACTAGGGACATTTTGACTCTTATCACAACATTGTCACTAAATGCTTTCAGTTAAACATTTCTTCTTTCTCTGGGCTAAAAATAAGTCAGAATGGCTACAAATCAGAATATTCTTTAAATGTAAGTCTCCAAATAGCTTGAATATTCATACATACAAATTTTCACTATAAAATGTACATACAACTATGAGGTCAGCAATCAGAGTCCATGACTTTTTGTCCTATATCTTTGAGAAAGTTCAGAAGTTCGTGTGAATGTTTCATATTTTATTAAAATTTTAACTTTTTTCTTTAGGCTTTGGAGGGGCTAGCGGTGGGGGACACAAGGAGCTGCAGAATAACTGTGACCAAGAGAAAAAACAATATGTGAGCTTGACTCGGTGGTAGCTAAATAAATCTTAGCAGCCAGAAAGTTACCCTCCTAAGCTTTGAATAAATATTTTATGAAATGTTAATGATATTTATCTAAAGACTGGATCTTTCTTCCTAAGAATCTTCTTGGTGTCTACAAGTAGAGCATCTATGTTGACAACTCACAAAATGTAGTGAAATATGGGTCACTAATAGTATCCAGCTTAAAATTGAATACTCCAAAAATATCTAATCTAGTAAAATATGAATTATGGTCAGGTGTCAAGATAGGATGTACAAAAGAGCCATTGCTTTGGGAAAAGTGATTCTATAACAGATTGTTTGGAAGCTGACAAAAACAAAGATATTCTTCTATTACTTCATACTCCAAAAACATTACTTATCTTTTAAAACGTGATTCCACTAGGTGGAGGGGTAAAGGTGAGCATTGGGTGTCATTGTTAAAGAACTTTTGTCCTACAGCACTATTGAAATAACACTTTCCCAGCACCCTAACCACCTCACATCAAATTCTGGCATTTCTAACCTCTTGATATATACACTGCTAAGCAGCAATCTCTTCCTTAAAGTATTTATTTGTTAATGTAAATCCTTTTCTCAGAAACCTTAAATAATTTTATATAAATCTCTTAAAATTAGCATTATTTCCTCTTTCTTCCCCCCACACACACTATATTTTACTGAGAGAGAAGACATTTCTACCTGTGCGCTAATGTCAACCAACACTACTCTTTTGTCCCTTGTCCAATTGCAATATTTTATATCATCACTAAACCCTATTTCAAAGTATTTTTAGAAATATTGAAAGGAAAAATTGGAGAAGAGCACAAGGAAGCAATTTACATTAGAAAACAAACAGGTAATATATTTGAATAAATTCCTATATTTGTGAGCAATAACAAAAAACGAAACTAGAAACCACATTGAGATATCATTCTTTACCTATCAATTTGACACAGAGGAGTACATAAAAGTAAAATATCTATTTAACTATAAAAAAACACATTGATTTGGAACACAAAGCTTAGTGCGAAAATTTGAGGACACAATAATAATCTAGGAATTATACAGATTTCATCTTCTAGTTATAGACAATGCTGAACCAGGGCATATAAACCCATTTGTAACAGCTGAGAACAGCTGTCTTCCAAGATAAAAAGGATGGCACTTATCTGAGTACATCCAATTTGTTGTTTCTAAAGCCATCAACCAAAGTAAGTCACTCCATCTTTCCTGGAGAGTAGTAAATAAAGGCAGAGAAAGGCAAGGAGTATCGAACATGGAAGGCCACATTCACTTGAAAAGAAGTATCTGTAGGGAGTAAGCATCCCTGCCCCCCCAAAAAAATCCCCATACATAAAAGTTTTTAAACTGATCTATCATGGTTTCTGAAAAATCTAGTAATAGAGATTTATTTCTTTAAACAGTTTCTTTTTCATGATAAATGCCCCTCGAAGACAAAATACCACTAAATCTTATAACCTTTACTATGTTAGCAGGAATTAAAGCAACCTTAGGAAAGGAGAGATAAGACTGGAGAATAGAAAAGTGGACTAGATTCCCAGTCAAGATCAAATGATCTATTGCAATACCTGGATCACAGGTTGGGTAAGAAGCCCTACTTCTGATATTGATAGTTCCTGTAGCCTCTCAGCAACTTCGTTATCTTAGCTGCAAAAATTAAAGATTTGAAATCATTGAGATACAGGGCTCCATCCAGTATTACCTACCAATTATGAGGTAACTATCAGTAAATACAATTAGGACCATAGTCTCAGTTGCTGTGGGTAATAACAACAGAGTCTGCAACCTAGAGAGAATGCCCAGTATGATCAGAGTTCCAGTTTGCAAAGGTTAAATACATTTTTTTAAAATTTGCATTACCTTTCAGTATTAAAAAAATGTCATCCATTTATCTCAAATGGCATGCATACTTTATTCTCTTAACATGAAAAACATAAAATGTAGAGAAAACACAAATTAAAATGTTAGCAATGTACATACCACATGGTTTTACAGACATCTGTGTTCCACTCTTAAGCCAGGGCCAAAGTATAATTCTCTTTGGTCTCTCTTCATTTAGAGGAACAGAAAATAAAAGACCAAGAGAGCAGAATGTGATGGAAGATTCATTATATGCCGAAACCTGAATCACCATAATTACACACGGTTCATAAGTGCAAATGATACCCATCTCTTGGCAGATTAAAAAACCGAGTGATGAGTAATATTGCTGAGCTAAACATGCCTGTTTAATAAGCCACTCAAATCAACACTTCTGCTATCCCTTGACACACAGGCAAAATTGTATCTGTAAGCCTAATAAAATCTCATTTGTTTTACCTGAAGGTCCTATGAACCACCTGGTGCCTCTCTTTGCACTTCTTATTCTCTATTAACTTATGCTTGGTAGAAATTAAGGCTTTAATATGATCATTCTTTCCACCAGCTTTCACTTATTAGGTCAATGCATGCATTTGGAGCAAGTAGTCCAATATGAAACTATGAGGAAACGTGTTGAAAATACTAAATGATATTAACAATTCTATATTGTAAAATATAGACTATAATCAACCTTCTGATTTTGTGTAATACCAGTCTGTAGGAAATACAGGTTGTGTAACCCTAATCCAAAAATTCAAAATTCAACATGTTCCAAAATCTAAAAGTTTTTGAGTGCTGATATGATTACCATATTAACTAATTATATATTATATATAAGTATACACTCTCTATATTAGGAATGATATATATATATATATATATATATATATGAATTTTGTGTTTTGACTTGGATCTCATACCCAAGATATCTTATTATGTGTATGCAGATGTTCCTAGATTAAAAAAAATCTGAAACACTTCTGGTCCTAAGCATTTCAGGTATGGGACTTAATCTATACTGCACAGTGTTAAGTTACATTCACAAAACACTCGTTATCAGCAATCTCAGCTTTTTGATTAGAAAGTTGCTGTTCTTGTGGCAGCTAAATCTATAACGTTTTTAGCACACCAATACCGTAGCTAACACATATCAATCTAAAAATTATTTTTAGCTTTAAGTTTAATGATTTACCTTTAAAGAATATAAAGAGTCAAATACAATGAATATTTTCACATTAAAAATACTGCCTCTTAAGAGTCAGATAAGTATAGTGAATAGAAAAATAACCTGAGAAATTTCTTGAGGTATAAATGTGATAATCTTTTATTATTAAGTGTTTTCAAAAGAGAAGATTAGTAGCCAATAGTTTGCTAATAAAGCCTTAAATGAAATATAGTTTGGATGCCTTTTTGGTAAACTTATTTCCTTTCTCTTGAGGAAATAAGCCTAAACTAAGATGACAAACTCACCAAGAGAAACTTTGTAAGTCAAGCAAAGAAGTATTTGGCCTTATCAGTGGATCAATTAC
The DNA here is from genome assembly GCF_000164805.1 of Carlito syrichta. Taxonomy (NCBI): domain Eukaryota; kingdom Metazoa; phylum Chordata; class Mammalia; order Primates; family Tarsiidae; genus Carlito; species Carlito syrichta. The sequence continues at coordinate 583,459 of NW_007259478.1, forward strand.
AATGCCTCCATTGAAATTTGTTCAAGTGTAGCAGAGCATGACAAAAATGTTTCCAATTCTGTTGATGTATGGAGAGAGGAACCAAAAAGGTCTATCGTCAGTCATAATTGTCAAGTCACTAAAGTTCGGTTTCATGCTCCCTTTTCTGTTCTTTCCAATTTTTCATCTGGTGCTACCCTCTGTCATCTGGGATTTTGTATATCCTGTGTGTTAATTTGGTCTGCTAAAACAAATATACCATAAACTGGATAGTTTAAGCTATCTCACAATTCTGGAGGCTGGGAGGTGCAAGATACTTGCAAGAATATCTGGTGTTTGGTGAAAGCCTACTTCCTGGTTTGCAGATGACTGCCTTTCCTTTGTATTCCCACATGGAGGAAAGCAGAGAGGTAGCAAGTTCTCTCATATCTCTTCTTCTAAAAGCACTAATCCCATTCATAAAGGCTTCATCCTATAATCTAATTACCTCCCAAAGGCTCTCCAAATGCCATCATTTTGGGGATTTGGCTTCCACATATGAATTAGGGTAGCAGGGTCACAAATATTCAGTCCATAGCATCCTGTGACCTTGTCTTCTCTAATCCTCAACCTACTCTTGACAATCAGGAGGAAACTGACACTAACTGTAGAACTATAGGTTTATATCTTTTCTAGTCCCATTTGTTGCTAGATCATTTCCTGTAACATTTTTGCCTTACTGCCTTCCAGAATATGAGTTGATCCACACGGAGCACTTTGTTTCCCAGGAATACTTTATTATGATGGAAATAATGCTAATTACATTTCTTTTAAAAAGCTACTTTTATGTTAAATCAAAATCTTTTTTTTTTTTGTGCTGGAGTCTCACTCCATCACCCAGACTGGAGTGCAGTGTCCGCTCCCGGCCACCGCAGCCTCGACCTGCTGGACTCCAGCGATCCTTCCGCCTCAGCCTTCCAAGTAGCTGGAACTACAGGGGCGCACTACCACGCCCGGCTAATTTTTTTGATTTATTGTGGAGATGAGGTCTCGCCAAGTTGCCCAGGCAGGTCTCGAACCCACGGGCTCAGGCAATCCACTCACCTCAGCCTCCCAAAGCGCGGGATTACAGGCTGAGCCACCGAGCCCAGCTTAAATCAAAATCTTTATCTCTATTTTTCTCTCATAGGTTCTAGTTCTGCCATCTTTTTTCTATATAACAGCTCTTTTAAAGTTATTAAAGTCAGATTTCATGTTTCTGAATTATTTAACTTTTCTCTGTAACAAGTTTTAATAGTGTTTTAGACCATTCCTCATATGACACCGCATGCTGTCACTGAGGAAAACTATGACTTGTACCCATACCTGTATCCAGGTATGCATACCCGGAGTGCTGAGAAAATGGAAATTGAGTGTGGCTGAAGTTGAGTGTGAGAGGTAAGAGTAAAGGAGTGGGAGGAATCCAGTTGACAGCTAAGATCATGTGGTCGAAGAAGATATTCTTAGAGAGTTCTCACTGAAGTTCACATGGATTTCTTGCTTTTTCAAGCATTTAATAGCAAAAACTGTGGTGAAAACACCTGGCTTCAAATGCCAGCCCATAACAATGTAGGTGTGTAACGTTGGACCAAATTTTCTATCTCTCTGAATATCATCATCTGAAAACTAGGGAAAACAGTAGTTAATCTGGAATTAAATGAGATAATACATGCAAAATGCTTTAGTCAGTGGTGAATTCATAATAACACTCTAAATATTAGTTTGTTTTTATATTTTCACTGGAACAAAATTAAAAGTTTTTCTGTATAGAAAAACAGATTGTAAAATGGGGAAAAACAATTCTCCAGATTTTATTATTTTCACTGGGAAGGGAACTTAATACCTGGTATGATAATAAATATATCCCCAAGTTATATAATTAGAATTTTTGGCTAATAAATGGCAGTAATTACCCATTTATTAGTGTATTTTGGAAAGCCTGGGAAAGGAACAGTTTGAAAAATGAATTTAAATGACTTAGCTAGAGTTTGAATTCCTGATTATTACAAACATAGTTTTGAAGTAGTAGAGCCAAAGATGAAATTAAAAGTTAGTAGTGATAAAACTAGCACTATTTTCCTAAAACAAAATTGTTAGAATGTATTATCAGAGGATGAAACAGTAAGAGAAAATAGTTGAAATGGGAAAATCTCAAGTTCTGATCACTGAAATGGCCAGTAGCATCCAAGTTTAAATTAATTTTTGTTAATATAGTCAGAACATATTTACACTTATTTATAAATTTATATAACATTATATTTAATGTAGATTTGCATATAATGTATAAATAACAAAATATATATTTATATTTACATTTAAAACCTATGTGTATATATAGGTGAAAAAATGAAAGAAGTGGATATTGGAACATTTGATATTTACTTTATGGACATAGAAAGTTATCAGCACTCTGTTTTTAATTTTCCTATTTCAATTAGATTTTTGGAGATTTGATTTGTCAGTGAAGATTTAACTTCCAGTAAACTGATTTAATAATTGCATGGATAAATACTATTTTAATTAAATGAAATATTTGTTGTGCATCTACTGTATACAGTAGATATTGTATAATCATTTCACTGCAGTAGATATTGTGTAATCATTTCACTTAACCATCCCAACAAACATGGGATATAAAAAAATTGTCCCATTTGACAAATGAGGAACAACTCTTTGAGTAATTTATCCAAGGTTTGGAGCTAAATGGGTCACATTTGAAGCTAGGTCTGTCTGAGTCTCAAATTTATGCATTATCATAGGTTTGGTATGATTATTTTACCTAGAAAAAATAAGACTGTGGATATTTGCATAACCTAGAAAATTATTCTCAGGTATTCAGATCCCACTTTTACATGCTGTAGAAATGTATGGCTTTCATTTTTATTGGAAACATTTAGAAACTGTGTGATGTTTCAGAGTTTTACTGTATAAGATATGGACGAGGATGCATTCCATAGGTGTTTTCCAATGTATTCGAAGTACCTTGCTTGAGCGTCCTTATCTGTCTTTATATGCTTTTGGTGACAATTCTAAGAAAAGGGTTTTTTCTGTAATGCAGGATATGTAAGATCTATGAAGTGACTTTACTGAGGAGAAAAGGAGACAATACCATGCCTGAAACTTGAATCCCCTGTCTCACTGCAGACTGCCCTTTATTTTCATCAGACTGTGCATATTTTCTGTTTCTTTACAGAAGAGTCTACTTGAAAAAATTGTATTTCAGACACTGCTCTCTACTCAATGCAATGGGCAGACAGTTATTTTTAAGCCAGAATACAGACAAAAAGTTAATTTGGGTGGTAAGTCTGTAGAGAATTTTAGGAGTCTCTCTCACAAGCAGGATCTCTTTTTTCACTTTATACTTTACTCCTGCTTGAAACTCTGAGTAATGTTAGGCAGTATTTTTAATTCTCCTTACTTGAAAATCTCTATAATTGCTCAAATTGAAGTCATGTGCACTGTTCAACAGATCACTCTTACAGAGTGTGAGGAGTCTGGCTGCTGTTTGGATGGTAAGTTGTTTAATTTACATGACCAATGTCCAGACTACGTGATTACTCTGATTAGAAATATTTGGTGTGTATGCTTTCTGGTTACTAGGTGATCATAAGAAACTATATGACTCTTTTTCATTTAACATATTGACCTTAGAGAAGCCATTTCTTTTACCTCTTAAAAAAATTTTCCCTCAAACTGGCTGACCACATGCAGAAGACCACATGCAGAAGAATGAAACTGCACCCCTACCTATCACCACAAACAAAAATTAACTCTAAATGCATCAAGGACTTAAAACCTAAAACATTAAAAGTCTTAGAAGCAAGCCTAGGGAACATGCTCCTAGACGTCAACCAGGGCAATGAATTCATGGCCAAATCTTCAAAACAAACGCAGCAAAATCTAAAATTGATAGGTGGGATGGATCTCATCAAGCTAAACAGCTTCTGCACAACAAAAGAAATCATCAAGAGAGTAAAGAGACAGCCCACAGAACGGAAGAAAATATTTGCAAACTATGAATCTGACAAAGGTCTAACTAAACACTAGATACACACAGTCACAAATGTGGGCACTGCTAGAGGAGAGGATGGAAGGGGATAAACGACAAAAAACCACCCATTGCATACCATGCTCACCACTGGTGGCTGGGGCACGCTTGTCAGAAGCCCAAATCTTATCTTCTTGCAAAATACCTATGTAACCAACCCTCATATGTACCCCATGATTCTAAAAGAAAAAAAATAAAAATCTATCCTCCATCTTAATTCATCTAAGATTTACCCATGCAATTATTACACACATGCAATAAATGCATGGGTAAATCCCAGGTGAACTAATGTCAAATATTTTCTATATACCTATAAGGTGCCAGGTATTCATTTATATGTCTTACATAAATCATTCCATTTTATCTTCTCAACAAATACAGACATCACTAAAATTGCTCCATTTCCCAAATGAAGAAGAACTGAGGAGCAGTTATTAAGTGAATTATAATTTGTTCAGTCTAATAATAAATTCTCAATAATCTTTCATTTAAAACTAAAAACACGTGACAAAATAGATGATTTTTACAAATACAACTAGATTAATAATTTCAAGTAACATGTAATCCAGATCTCATAAATTTAATTAGTTCAGTCTGTACATTTTGAGCAAGCTCTCTGTCATTTTTTAGAATACCAGCTATCCTGATGCTGAGATTATAATTTATTTACAATTAATATTTACAGGATTTAGCATTCTCATCTCAGTTTTTTTGTTTGGTATATAGCTCCTCATTTTGGAATTTTTTGTTGCTGCTTGCCTGCTTAGAGTGTTTACTCGTATTTTTGCACTTACACATCTCCAGATTTTCTTGTAAATCCTCTAAGATGTGCTCACTACAGCCAGTAGTCAGCATCAAAAAGTCTCAATGCAAGAACAGTGAGCAAGTAAAAGAAACTGAGGTAGAGTAGAGATCAAGCTATTTGTGATCTAGCTCAATCATCCTGAAATGAATGGGAAACTACCTGTACCATTATCGTTTGCTCAGGATTGCTGAGTAAAATTCACATATTTCCAAAGGAGGCAGGGAAAAAAAAAAAACCAAAAAAAACGCCACCTTCTGCCATGTTCCACTTCACCTCACCTGCTGATGAATACAGTTAGTCTTGTGAATTCCATGCACACTGATTATGTTCACTATATAACTTGGGGTGGAAGATTTGCCAGATTAAAAGATGACCACGTGCATTGGGACAAGCATGTAAATAACTGTCTGATCACTGGCCCATGATGTGAACATGGTGTTCCCTTTTTTCACCTTAAATTTCTTGAAATTATGCATTACACTCCTGTCCACGTCTTCAATCACAATGTGAAATAACCTAACTGGAAAAGGGAATCTAGTAATAATCAAGCACTTGGAGGTCAGTGACTTTGCAGTATAGATGATATGAAATCTGTTGATAGCGAATCTGAGTTCTCAGCTGTAAAGTTAATTTTCGTTACCATTTCTAGTTAAAAAGCAGCAGAGTTCTCACTTTTACAGTCTCAGTTACATATAAAAACAGCAGTGAAGATTTCTATTCAGCTAAATAAATATTTAAAAGGGATTTACTGTGTGTGATTTGGTGTGAACATCAAAAATAATAGCTAGTATTAATTTTAGGTACTATCTTCCAGGTACTATAATGGGAACTTTGTATGCCTTATCACAGATAAGGAAACTAAGCTTTACAGAGGCTAAGCAACGTGTTTAAGTAGCATAACGAGCAAGTTCAGAGAACCAGGATTTGAACATAGAGCTGCTTCTTTCCAGGACATGGCTTTTTAACTGCTGCTCTAACACTGTTTTCTTGAAAAATAGCAACCACTAAGGTTATGTTCTTTGCCTACAAACTCATTTTCAGTGAAAAAGATGGATAGGTACCGACATAGAGGCAAGCAAAATATTAATGAAGACAGCAAATCAGAGATGCAAATACACACTGTAAAACAAAACTAGCAAAGCAAAATACAAAAGAGGTGAGGGAAAGAATAATTCCAAATGGAAGAGTAATATTCTTTCTGCCTTAGGTGGAGCTAGAAGTCGTTCCCTCTACTCCTAGTTCCCTTTACCCTTTCAAGCTATTAATTTTCTTAATCTTACTTGGATCCCTCTCTGTGGTAGACACTGACAATTTTCTCCCAGTATTTGTTTTTCCTTCAAAAGAAATAGATGTGTTGATGTTTTTGTTTGACACATGACTAGCTAGAATAGAAGGTAAATTTCAATGTGAATCAATTCTGATCATGGAATGTAAATAGAAGTGTGTGTAAAACTATAAAAGTTTTCTTAGTGGAAGGAGTATGTTCCTTCTCTTTCTTCTTTCCTAATAGCAAGACAGTAGCTCTGGACCAGTATAATGGGCCATGAAGTGTCCTGGAAAGTGGAGACTACTTGAGGAAGAAAAATAAGATCTATGGAATCTGATGCAATGGATTGCTATACTTTCCTTCGCATGCTTACATCTAAAAGTTTACCTAAAAATGAAATGAAAAGCAATAATCAAAATTGTGTAGTCCTGGCTTTCTGATTCTCATCCTGAACCAAATTCCAACAAATCTACTCTTCTTTCGGAGGGCTTATGAAATCAGGATTTATTATCCTATTGCTCTTTGGTGCCAACATCTGTTAACTTCATTATTAGTTCATTATTTATTAAGGACATAGATAGCATATGGCCCCCATACTTTCTTTCCATCCTAACTCCCATCATCACCATGAACAACTTTTTTCTCTTCCTAGAATTGATCTCCTTGAACTCAGTCATAATTATTTTTCCAAGAAATCAAATAAGTGATGAGAATATGTAAAAAGATCTTCAGAATCAGCTTCAGTGAGATCCCACTGCTGAAGTTGCCATTTGTGGTATATAAATATAGCCAATCTTCCTAAGATTCCCCATTTGTGAATTGCCCTAGTCACTGAAATTAATTTGTAACCCCTAAATTAGTAATTAATACTTATGGCACATTCATGGTTATTCACAGACATACACAGAGCAGCAAAATACGTGAGCTGTCCAGTGCACAAGCTGCCAACTGAGGTTCCACATGGCAACACTCTGCCTTCTGATTTCAGTTCTCATACCATAAGCAAGTGCCCTCTTCACAGCTGTTTTAGTGGCGTGGTTTTTTTTTTTGTTTTTTTTTTTTGCATTTCGTGCTTTTTGTTGGTAAATTTACTGTTTAAGATGCTTCCTAAGCATAGTGCTGAAGTGCTGTCTAGTGTTCCTAGGCACCAGAAGGCTGCCATGTGCCTTATCAAGAAAGGACATGTGTTAAAGAAAATTTGATCAACCATGGATTATGGTGCTATGTTGAGCATGAGAGTTCAATGTTAATAAGTCAACAATATATATTAAATAGGTCTCTTTATACAGAAACACACATAAAATAAGATTATTTATTGATCATTTGATTAAGATGTTATAACCAGAGACTTAGAGGAACTTAACCACATGTTTTCCCTAGAAGCAATGCTTGCTAATTCAGCATTCACAGTGGCTTTATAGAACATACAACTATCATAAGTAACGAGAATAAGCTAGAAATAACACTAACAGATTATATATAGCCTAATGAATAAAATGGAAATCTATAAATCTATACAAAATAATTTAATTAATCAATTAAGTGAAAGTCTGAAAAAGAACTATGTTTATATAGTCCCAGAATGAAATCCTGCCAAATATTTAAGTGAAAAGCATAAACCACTTGGATGTTATGAAAATGCAGCATCTGTTTTGTGATAATTTTTACAAAGATTACAATTCCTGAAGCTAATCATGAAGAAACACCAGACAAGCTCAAAAGTGTCAAGGTCATTAAAATAAAGGGTAAAGACTAAGGAATTCTTCTAGACTCAAGGAAAATAAAATGACATGACAAATTCATATAACACAAGAGTTGGGGCTAGATCATTTTGCTTCAAACACATGGTAAGAAAACTGGCAAAACTCAAATCTGGGATTAGACAATGATAAAGCATCAGTTCTGCTCATCTAATTTTATGACTGTATTGTGGTTTTGTAGGATAATTCTATGTGTGTAGAAAACAAAAGTGTTTGGGCATCCAGTTGGCAGCTGCTATGGGTTGCATGTGTCCCATCCAACTTTGCAAAGTTCATGTGTTGGAAACTTAATCCCCAATATAACAGTTTTGAGAGATGGGACTTCTAAGAGACAATTAAGTCAGGAAGGCGCAGCCCTCATAAATGGATTAATGTCATTATCACAAGAATGGGTTCATAATCATGAGAGTGTTTATTTTCAAAACAAGTTCAACTCTCTGGTGCTCTCTCACACTGTTCTTGCCCTTCTGTGTTCTGCCCTGGAATGATGCAGCAAGAGGCCCTTGCTAGTTGCAGTTTCCTTGACCCTGAACTCCCCAACCTTTAGAACCTTAAGAAATAAATCTCTATTATTTAAAAACTACAGAGTCTATCGTGTGCTATTATGGCAACACACACACACACACACACACGTGCACGCACACACACAGAACACTAAGCAACTTAACCTCAAATGGTTCAGTAGAAAAAAGTTATTTGCACTATATTCCTAATTATTCATTGCGATTGCCTTTTTTTTTTTTTTTTGACTGAGGATGTAACTGATCTTGGAGTATGTTTCATGTGGTGCTAAAGTAAAGATATTTTTAAAAAGTAAACCATGGATGTTTGTGTATATCCAAACACATCAAATTGAACAAATTAAATATGTGCAGTTATTTGTATGTCAATTATGCCTCAATTAAATTGTTAAAATTGATACCCATTGGTTTAAATTTTTTTAAAAAATTATACATGCCATGTCTTCTAGCAAAAAAAAAAAATTTCATCATTATCCATTTTATCTTAAATAACAAGTCATGGAGTTTTATATTATGAGGAATGCCAGACAATTTTATAAAGTTAACATCATTATGTACATTAAGTTACACTGAATAGTATGTAATGCACCCAATGACACGCAGTAGCTTATTGGCCTATAACTTCCAGTTTTAATAGGCAATTTCTGAGACCCTATCCTTTTGCCCTGTAACCTTCTTTTTTATGTCTTATTCTCTTTATTTTTCAGTTAACATGCTGTCTTTGTTCATCTTAAAAGGAGTTTTCTATAGCAAATTCTACACTATAGTAGTGTCTCATGAAATGGGAGAAATTCAGTATTTCCCCGATATAAAGCTCCCAGTAGCAACTGCTAGGCAAGTTTTTTTTCTATTTGTGCCCGTGAATTCTAAATTCATAAGCTTACTGATCAAATTTCTTACTTTGCTTTATTCATTGGTCAATGCAATATAAATGCTCAGTAGTCAATCTATGTGCTCACAGTAGTGTCTGACTGCTATTTCTTAGGCATACGGGCTTTGCTCCCAGGGGTCACTTACAAACTGAATCCACATAAATGTAAAAACATACATATCACCTAGGTTATTATTAGTGTCTCGTTTTGAAATAAAAATTCTGTATTAATTTATTTGAGAAGCCTACCATCTCCAAAACATTTATTCAGTCACATTCCCCAAAGAATTTATTTTTTATGTAGCCAGGAAATATAAATGGCATTTGTATCAAATTTAATCATAGAATCTCTAGTCAGTTGGGCATCGGGACTTAAAGTTTAAAAAAATGCAGTTGACTGATGTTGGGAATGACACATTTCTCGGGTCTTTTTATAGTTTCACATTCTTCTGTCTGTGAATTTACTTCTATTCATTTTTTTGCTATAGAAATGCAATTTTCAAGGCCCCGAGTTTCTTTTTTATGCACAGTGATTGCTATTCTTAGTCCCAAAGGATACTTCAGTGAAATATTTGATTTTGGTGCTATTGTTACTGAATCCAATATGTGTGACTATATTTTATTGTTTGCCTTTTTAATTTTAATAATACAAAAAATTATAGCAGTACACATTGAACTCTAAATAAAAGAAGAAAATAATGCCATTTATAGTGTAGTTACCTCTTGCTATACTTTGAAAGCTTGTATTTGAGTTATGAATATTTAGCCTGGTGTTTCTCCGTTTAGACTGCCATTGAAAATTTCTTTGGTCATGCCTGTCCAGCTCACAGTGACCCCTTTTCTGAGTGTTTTGTCCTTTTGTGTGATTGTGCTCACCATTTATTGAGTCAGGCGAACAAATTGGACCCAAATTGAGCCAAATCTATTCTCTCTCTCAGAAGTTAGGGATTTTAATTCGGGGGAAAAAAATATCAGTCTTGGCTGAACTTACAAATGGGGGACAAACTTGGCAAATGTAGGTTGAGTTGTGCATACAAAAATTAGAGAAAGCAAATTTGAGAAAAATAAAACTCATATGCAGTGAGAAGTAGAGATGGAGGGAGGAGAAATGATAACTCTATGAAAAATAAGATTCAGCTGTACCCAAATTCCTAATCACTAGAGCCCACTCCATAAAATGTACTATAATATGAACAAGAATATTAACAGCTATGCAGTGTTGGAGATTAAGAGTCCAGCATTGCATAGCTGTGAAGGGAGGAATTATAAGAAAATTGATCCACATGTAAATGCTCACAATAGTTTTCACACATCACACTATTTTGCCATAGAGAAACAAAATCGACACACAAACACCACACACTCAAACAATGAGACTCCACTGTATGCCTATGCATACATGTAGGTAGTCTGCACACTATGTATGTGTATCTATATAGTCATTTTAAAATATATATATATATGTTTATGTCCTTAGAAAATAAACACTAATATATCTTCTTTAATAATATTTACAACTAACTTAACCATAGGTCTGGTATACCTATGACCATATCAGTTTATAAAGTTGTCTGGCATAATTTCACATAGTTTCCCATGAACTCACAATAGTATCCATTTTGGATGATAAATGTTATACTCACTAGTTGTGATATTATAATATAGTTAGAGGTAAAGTGTTATGCTGCACATTAAAATCAAAAATAAGGCAATTAGTAATTTAAATTTGTAATAATTTTGTGTATTATAAATTTTATGACCCAAAAGTTTCAAGAATTGGAGTCTCTCATATCTTTTTTAAATTTTTTTTTTTATTTTAAAGATATGGGATACAATTCAGGATTAGGTATACAAGTGGTCATTATTCATAAAGTCTGGGCCTCCCTTTGGTCCCCACTTCGCCTGGCTTGAGATCAGGTATCCTTACTGATGTTATGTGCCCCCCTCCCTCCCCTGGCAGTGTCCAGCTACTGACAACCTCCTGCTTTTAGTATTATGGTAAATGTTGAGTTCACTTATGAGTGAGAGCATGTGGTACTCTGTTCTTGTTGCTGTGACAGATCACTGAGTACTATAGATTCTAAAGTCATCCAAGTTGCTCCAAAGTTCATAATGTTGTCTTTCTTTCTAGCTACGTAATATTCCATCATGCATATGTACCACATTTTTTATCCAGTCCTGTTTTGATGGATAGCATGGTTGGTTCCATGTTTTTGCTACTGTGAATAGTGCTGCAATATGTATGTAGGTATCTTTTTGGTAGAATGATTTGCGTTCCTTTGGATATATTCCCAGTAGAGGGAGTGCTGGAACATATAGAAAGTCAGTTTCTAGTATTTTTAGAAATTGTCATACTGTTTTCCATAGAGTTTGTACTCGTTTGCATTCCCACAAGCAGTATAGAAGTGTTTCCTTTTCTCCACATCCTCGTCAGCATCTGTTGTTTGATTTATTAATGATGGTCATTGATACTGGTGTTAGGTGGTATCTCAATGTGGTTTTGATTTATATTTCTCTGATGATTAGTGAGGTCGAGCACTTTTTCATGTGTCTGTTGGCTGCCTGTATGTCTTCTTTTGAGAAGTGTCTATTCATATCTTTTTTTCACTTTTTAATGGGGCTATTTTTGTTTTGTTTAGTTTTTTTTTCCCTTTTGGCACATTTGTAGATTCTAGATGTTAAATCTTTGTCAAATATACAGTTGGCAAATTTTTTTCCCATTCTGTGGGCTATCTCCCTGAAGAAACTTTTCAGTTTGATTTTGATCTGATTCCACTTTTCTCTTATGGCATGGACATCTGGGGTTTTGATCAGGAACTGGTTGCCTATCCATGAGTATGGAATATTTTTCCATTTGTTTGTGTCTTCTCGGATTTCATTGAGTAGTGTTTTGTAGTTTTCATTATAAAGGTCTTTCACTTTTGATTAGGAAGATGCCAAGGTATTTCTTTCTTTGTGTGTGTGTGTGTAGCTATTGTGAGTGGAATTGTGCTTTTTTATTTGTTTTTCTGCCTGTTTATTGTTGGTGTATAAAAATGTGACTGTCTTTTGCACATTTACTTTTTACCCTGAGATTTTGCCAAGGTCCTTTATCAGTGCAAGCTGATTTTTGACAGATTCTCTTGGATTTTTGAGGTATAGGAATATATCATCAGCAAAGAGGGATAACTTAACATCCTCATTGAATGCCCCTGATTTCCTTCTCTTGTCTAATTGCACTAGCTATGACTTCAAACACAATGCTGAAAAGGAGGAGTGAGAGTGGGCAGGTTTGTCTTGTTCCACTTCTCAAGGTATAGGTTTCTAATTTCTGTCTGTTTAGCAAATTGCTGTCTGTGGGTTTATCATAGAGGGCGCTTACTATTTTGAGGTATGCTCCTTCTATGCCTAGATGTTCAAGGGTTTTTATCAAGGAATGCTAAATTTTATCAAAAGCTTTTTCTGCATCTAATGTTATAATCATGTGGCTCTTGCTTTCACATCTGTTTTTGTATTTAATTACATGTATGGTCTTACAGATGTTGAACCAGCCCTACATCCTGAGGATGAAGTCTAATTGGTCATGGTGGATAATTTTTGAGATGTATTGTTGGATCTGATTTGCTAGAATCTTGCTGAGAATTTTTGCATCTATATTCATAATGGATACTGACCTGTAGTTCTCTTTCTTTGTTGGATCATTACCTGGGTTGGGTATCAGTCTGATGTTAGCTTCATAAAATGATTTAGGGAGAGTTCCATCTTTCTAGATTGCCCGGAATACTTTCAATAGGATTGATATCAACTCCTCCTGCATGTCTTGTGGAATTCCACTGGAAAGCCATCTGTTTATTGTAAGTAATTTTCTTATGATGGAGTTGATTTCCTGGGTTGTTATTGGTCTGTTTACTCTCTCAATGTCTTCTTGTCTCATCCTTGGAAGGTTGTGTGATGTCAATCCATTTCATTTAGATTAGTAAATTTGTTTCTATATATGTGTGTATACTAGTCTCTGGTCATCTTTTGTATTTCTTCGGGGTCAGTTGTGATTTGATCTTTTGCATTTCTGATTGTGTTTATTTGGGCTTTCTCTCTCTTTTTCTTGGTCATTTGTCTAAGGATATATCAATCTTGTTTATCCTTTCATAGACACAGTTTTTTTGTTTTTTGGGGTTTTTTTACTATGATATTTTTTGTCTTCTATGACCTGTATTTGGACTTTTATTTTGGTGATCTGGCTTTTTTCTGCAAAAGTTAAGGTTTGGGTGATCTTGTCTTTCCAGCTTCTTTAGGTGATCTTTTAGGTTATTGACTTGCAATCATTCCATTTTCTTGATATGTGTTTGTAGATATATAAATTCACCTCTTTGAACTGCTGTCATGGCATCCTAGAGGTTTTAGCAAGACTTTTCTTCATTTTTAATTTGTTTTCAGGAATCTCTTAATTTCTGTTTTGTTTTCTGTGTTGACCCAGTAGTCATTCAGCATCATGCTGTTTAGTGTCCATGTCTTTCTGGGTTTGGGGGGAATTTTGTGGTGATGATATTTATTTTTATTCCACTATGGTCTGAGAGTGTGCATGGCAATATTTTGATCTTATGAAATTTACTTATGCTTGATTTATGGCTGAGGATGTGCTCAATCTTAGAGTATGTTCTATGTTGTGATGAGTAGAATGTATATTCTGTGTCTGTTGGGTCAAGTATTATGTAGATATCTATTAAGTCTATTTAGTCAAGCATCAACTTGAGGTTCCAGATCTCTTTGTTGATTTTGTGCCTCAATAATCTATCTAGGGTTGTTAGTGAGATATTTAAGTCCCCAGCTATGATAGAGTTAGACTCAATATCTTGTTTTACTTTTTTTAGTAGTTGCTTTATAAATGCTGATGCTCCTGTGTTGGGTGCATATGTGTTTAAGATGGATATTTCTTGTTGATGGATTGAACCTTTTATCATTATGTAGTGTCCTTCCATAAATTTCAAATTTTTGTTAGCTTAAAGGTTGTTTTGTCTGCTGTTAAGACTGTAACTGCTGCCTTCTTTTGTGATCTGTTCACCTGGAAATTCATTTTCCATCCTCTTACTTTGAGTCGTTGACCAGCCCTTGTGGTGAGATGAGTTTCTTGGATGCAGTAAATTATTGAGTCCTTTTTTTAAAAATCCAGTTTGTCATTCTATAACTTTTCAGTGGTACATTTAGTCCATTCACATTCAGGCTATTTATTAAAATGTGAGTGTTTATCCCATTATGAGGTTCTTATAAAGTTTTTTATTTATTTTCTTTTAACTTTTGAGTTGATGTATGTGTGAGTTTTCAAGTTTGCATTTGTGATTTAGCCTCTGTTGATTCTGTGTTCCCTGTTCTCTTGGAAAGTGTATGGTCATTCTTTTTATTTCTTTCTTCTGTGCTTAATACCTTTTTAAGCATCTCCTGTAAAGCTGGTCTGGAACTGTATAATCTCTTAGGGATTGGATGTTTGGGAAGGATTTTAATTCTCCCTCACTGATGAAACTGAACTTGGCTGAATAGAAAATTCTTGGTTGAATGTGTTTATCTTTGAGGACTTTGAAAATTGAACTCCAGTTCCTTCTAGCTTGTAGTATTTCTGCCAACAGTCTGTTGCTATTCTGATTGGCCTTTCCAGTAGGTAGTCTGACCTTTCTCTCTTGCTGCCTTTAGGAGTTTTCCTTCTGTACTTACTTTGTGTAAGCAAATTACTAAGTGTTCAGGGGTTGGTCGTCTCATTTAATGTCTTGTAGGGGTTCTCTGTATCTCTTGTGTTTGGATGGTCACATCTCTGGTGAGGTAGGGAAAGTTTTCTTGTACAACCTTCTGGAATACTTGCTCCAAGTTGTTCTCCATTTCCCTTTCTTCTTCTGGGATACCAATCAGGCATAGGTTCAGTCTGTTAATATAATCATACATCTCTTGGAGGCTTTATTCTTTTTTTCAGAGTTTTTTAAAATGTTTTTTTGAAGGCCAGGTTAATTATATGTTTTAGTCTTCAAACTCTGATACTCTTTCTTCTTCTTGATTAATTCTGCTTTTCATGCTTTTCATCTTGTTATTTATTTCCTGGATGAAGTTTTTTATAGTCAAAATCTCTGTTACAAGTTCTTTCAGTGATTGTATTTCTTGAGTCTTATTTGCTATTCCCATCCATTCCCTAATCCCTGTTTTATTATGGGGCCAGTTGTTGATGACTTCCATGTTTGGTCTCTGAGGTCTGATTTTTCAGGTATTGTCTCTTTGGTACACTGTGAATTACTTGTGGTCTTCCATTGATTTTTCCTCATTTGTGATAAACTTCTTTCTTTTCTCTTTAGTTCTGTTATTCAGTGGCAGGGGGAGGGTCTTTGACTTCTGATGTTTACTCAGCCCTCTATTCTTCCCTGATCGGGGCTCTGAATTTTTGTTCTATTTTGAGACAGGGCTAAGGATGAGAAGTTTTGCTGATTCTTGTAGATTTGGGAGTCAAATAAGGTAGAGAATGTGGAGCTAGGATTCAAAAACTACTTTCAAATCACAATGTTCATTGACTATGGTATGGGTTCCCTGACACCCACTCCCCACCACCACTCTACATGGCAATGCAATGGGTACATATATGTACCTTTTGAGTCCAAGATAAAGTAATAGCAATGAGGAGAACAGTGGAAAATACAATGAAATAGGAAGGATAAAAATAAAATAAACCAAAACAAAAATAAGCACAGAAAAACAAAAGTAGAAACCAAAGCAAAACACACACACACACACACACACACACAGAGAGAGAGAGAGAGAGAGAGAGAGAGAGAGAGAAAACACACACCCCAAAGCCAAAATAAATAGGAAACAAAACAAAAAACAGGAAAACCAACCAAACATACACATACTCAACACAAAATGAAAGAAGAAAAATCACAACAAAAAAGGTGACTGCAAATCAAACCCTTACACATATTCACACACACATTAAACTAAAAAAAAGAAGAAGAAAAAAAAGAAACTGAAAGATGAACACTCAATCCTTGATTTACACACATAAACAGAAAACAAAAAATGAAAGAAGAATAAAAAGGAGAAAAAAGAAGAAAAAAATAAAAAAGGAAGAGCATGCAAATCAAACCCTCACATACCCATTCACACATGAAAAAAAAGGGAAAAAAATTAAAAAATATTATGAGCACTAAGTGTCCTCTTATGGGAGGTTCTGTACTTGTTCCTCTCAGATGCTCACAGTTAAGCTCCTCTGCTCTCTCCTGCAGACCTGTGGCCTCATTCACAATCTCCCCAGTGCCAAGCTCAGGGAATGAGGAGGAGATGGTGGAGGTGGGTGAGACTGCAGTCCTCCCTTCCTTCTCTTATATGGTCAAGGGGATCCCACCTGTTGGGGAGATGCAGGATTGTCCCTGGGTACTGGTGGGGGGAGCCCCAGCCAGGCTTACTTCTGAGTATAGCACTCCTACCATAGCTGATGTCTAGGCTCCACTTAAATTTGACCCTCTCAGTCATGCCCCATCCATGTGGGTCTGATGTTCAGAGGATTGGGAGGAGGGATTTGGGTCAGCATCAAGTTCACCACTGATCTCTTCAGGGGTCTTCCTCATCTTTTTCTGGTTGCTCCTTTTTTCCCATGACTGATTCTGTATAGAGAGTGGGGCACCTGAGACTCAGTACTGGTACTGTCCCTCTGGAGTTTGAGTTTTCAGAATATTTCCCCTGAGTAGTTACCCCATCAGTCACAGAGTCACAGAATCACAGAGATGTCTTGCTCTGTTTTGAGCAAGCCGGAGCACTTTCCTGCCCAGTTATCAAGATGGTGGCAGGGTGCCTTTTTTGTCTTCTCCAGTGGGGCTCTGTCTCTGAGCTCCCTCACCGTGCTCCCTCTGCAGCCCTGCTGCCAGTGTCCTGCCAGGCGCTACAGTGATGAGGCAGAGCCTGGAGCCGGCAGTCTCTAATTGCAGCTTCTTCTCGGGAAGGGCTTTGCTGATTTTTAAAAACATGGCACTGGATTTCTGCGTCCCAACAAGTGCTACGGACTAAGCAGAACAGCTGCAATGCCAAACACTTCACCAAGGGAGCCCTGGCCACGTTTTCCCGAGTTCCCATTCAACCAGCCACTCACATGCTCACTTACTCACAGGCACATATGCAAAATTTTCCATTCATTCACTCACTCACACTGGTATTCACATAATCCAAATGGCTCTGCCACCATCTTCCTGATCTCAGTCTCACATAACTTATATCTTCCAAGGTGTACCACAGTCACTCCATGAGGTCTCATAAGGACTTTTGAAATATGAGTTAATATACAAGGATATTTATTTGATTGGATACACATTACAAGTTGCCAGCTACAAGTCCTGTGGTACTAAACTATCACTGGTCCAGCAAGAGATGATGCACTAAGTGGCATCTTATAGGGAAAATAGCAATGGCTTGATGAAATGAGTGGGCTGAAAAATTTCAAGTTTCAACAATTTTTTTTGTAAAAGGTCAAAATGAAACAAGAGTGTGCACTCAGAGTTGCTAAGTTTTTATTTTACCAAGAAAGTATTTTACAAAAGTGAATATCACCTTTTTTTCCAGCTTATTATAATAGGATAGATATTTTCAAACCAAACAGTAGAAGGACATTTATCTCAACAAGAGTACACTGCCATACAAAGAATAACAATAACAGAAGTAGAAAACATTCAAATGTCAAATCTAGAAAAATAACAATATATCAATTTGATAAATATAATATGAAAAAGAACTCATCTGTATATAAACTCACCTGAATACATTTAGCAGCAATATAGAGTGACAAATATATGACTACCTCACCAAATACCGAGTTTTAAAGTGGTAGATGTCCTAACAAAACACTAAGCAAAAATTATCTCTATTCATACCAAGTTAGGAAAATCTGATGAACTGAGGGTAGCACAGAAGCTATAGCTTTCAGAATTCCAGTTATTTCTCTAACTTCAAGATATGATCAGAAATCTGGGTAGCAAAATTCAAGGATGGTGCTGGTTACGGTACCTGATTGCTAAGGTAGACATGGTGCTCTTCACAAAAATGCTAATGTTAACAATCAGTGTGTGATTTGTCACATATTGTTTTTCTTGCTGCCACAGCAATGGACAATATTCCAAATGATGGCAACTCCCTCAAGTCAAGGTCTCTACTTTCTAAGACATGAAACAGAGTTTCCAGTTAAACAAAAACAGGTATTCAGTATAAATAAGAAATGTACATTATAAGTCATTTATGGTTGTTTATTACCAAAACATATTACAATCTATTTTGTATGATAAGTATACCCATGTGGAGAAAAGGAAATATACCAGAAATGGAAGCAAGCAAATTGTCATAGGAATCAACATATTAAAGACATTTTATAATGATAAACAGATTATTAGGGGAAAAATATCTGATTCTTTAGGTAAGACAAATGCTGCAAGATGGATAATATTATGCAGTCATAAAGAAAAGCAAAATTATGGACTTTGCAGCAACTTGGATAGATTTGGAATCTTTAATACTCAAGATTTATCACAGAAACAAAGATCTGAGTACCATATGCACTCACTCATAAGCAGACTGAATACTTATCATAATACTATAAGAAAGAGACTGGCAGTAGTGGGACACTGTCAGGGGAGGGGTGCCACAGAACATCGATACGGATACCAAACTTCATTTACACAATGACCACTTATGTACCTAACCCTAAATTAAACCCCACATCTTTAAAATAAAAATAATAATTTAAAAATGTGACAACTGAATTCTAGAAACAAGATGAAATAACAAAACTTTTAATGATTACAAAACCATGTATCCTAAAGAGTGTTATTTGCTTCCTTGCTAGATTTCTATTAGTTTGAAAATCACTAGATGAGAAGGTAAAGTGGTTAGAGGAGGATTTACTTTTAGATTGCAAGCAGCCACTAACTAGAAAACTAAGATTAGCAAATATTTGATATGTTCTTCACATTAATTTTATTGAAATATAATTAGCATGTGATAAAATGGGCTAACTCTGTTAGTCACTCAAGTCACATTTTAAATGTTCAATAGCTACAGGTAGCTAGTGGCTACGTATATTTGGACAATGAAGACATGCAAAATAAATGCCATTGTTACAGGAAGTTCTGCTGGATAGTGCGGGTATAGGACATTTTCACCACCCCCAGAAAGTTCTCTCACTCCCCTCTGCAGTGAGACCCACCCCACAAATGACCTTTAGCTGTGATGGATCTATTTTCTATCACTATTTTTCCACCTTTCCTAGAACTTCACAAAGATTACATCATATAGTATATAATAATTTTTTTTGGCCTGGCATCTTTCACTTAACATGATGCTTTTGAGAGTCATCTAAGTTGTTGAGTCTATCAATAGATTGCTTCTTCTTATTGATGAGTAGTGCCCTAATGAATGCATATATCATCATTTGTTTGTCCTCTCACCAGTGAACAGACTTCAGAGTTGTTTCAAGTATTATTATAAATAAAGTTGTTTGAGTCTTCTTGCTTTTATATATTGTATTATTTATTTAATTTTAATTTTTAGGTTCCATACTGTACTGACATTTTAAAAAATTTCCGTTGGGTAAAAATCCAGGAGTATAATTGATGGATCATATGATAGGTATATATTTAACTTCATGAAAAATAACAAGCTATTTTATGATATGGCTCTACAATTTTGCATTCCTGATGGTTGCTGCTCCATATCCTTGCCAACACTAGGTAATGTCAGTCTTCAGTCCTTTTATGCCACGAATGTCTCTTTGTGATTTAAAGTTACATTTTCCGAATGATGGGTTATTGAGCATATCTGTATGTGTTTATCTGTCATTTGTATATTGTATTTGGTAAATTGTCTTCAAATAGTTTCCCTTTTTATAAATATATTATTATGTTGCCATTACTGTCGTAGTTACAATAAATGTTCATGTAGTTCAGAAAAAAGTCAACTACTAGATGCACAAATATTTTCTTTGTATCTTGTTTATCATATAATTGAATTGCTTTTTTTTATACTCAAAGATCTTAATTTTGGCACATTGCATTTATTAATGTATTATTTTATATCATACTGTGTCCTAATAAAATAATTTTTGCATAATCCAAATTACTAAAATATTCTTCCATTTTCCCATTTAAAACATTATAGTTACATTTGGTTCTATGATTCATCTCTAGGAAGTTTTTACATATGCCTTAGAATAAGAATAAAAGTTAAAGCTTTTTTGTTTGTCTGATTTATTTTTTTAACTAAATATCCAAAGGTTTCAGCAATAGTTGCTGAAAAGGTTATTTTACCCCCATTAAATTGACCTGGCACTTTTGTAAAAAAGACAGAAAGAAAGAAACAACAGCAACAACAAACAATTGTCACATTAAGCACAATAACCCAATATCTAGCTTGTTCTGTTAATCAATATGTAACTCTTTATGCTAATAAAATTCTGTCATTATTGATGAGACTTTGAATTAAATCTTAAAGTCAAGTAGTGAAAGTTCTTCATGTTTACTCTTTTAAAAATTACTTTGATTTTTAAAATTACTTTCCATTTATAAATGCACTTTAAAATCTTCATATTCATGGAAAAATTTTGCTAGCATTTTTATTGGATTACATTAAATATATAATCCAATTTCAAAAGAAATATAATTGTATTATTAATTATATTTCAAAAGAAATATTATAATAATAAGTCTTCAGAACTATAAACATAGTATGCCTCACAATTTTTTAGGTGTTTTAAAAATCTCAGCATGGAGATTTATATATATTTTATAAATTTATCCCTAAATGTTTTATATTCTTGATGCTTTCATAAATAGTATTGTTTATTTAAACTTAACTTTCCATTTTTTTGGACACTATATATACATACAATTAATTTTTATGTACGTATCAAACAAACTCAACAAATCACAGATAGATGAAACACAAAATAATCATATTTTTTCTCTTATACTCACACTTTTGATAATATTGATCTCATCCATCTCTACACAGGTTATAACCTTTATAGTACTTTGTTTTTATTTCATACAACTAGTTATCTATTAAAATTATGAAACAATAAAAAATATGTACCCACATAGTTACCATTTCTGACACTTTTTACTCCTTTGTATGGATCTAAGTTCCATCTGGTATCATTTCCCTTGAGACCCAAGAAATTTATTTTATATTTATTATAATGCAGTTTGCTGGTTAAAAGTACTTGCAACTTTTATATTTTGAAAAGGCTATTAATTTGCTTTCATTTTTGAAGACATCGTCTAGGTTGACAAATTTGATTTTTATTTAGGTACTTTAAAGATAGCCTTCCTTGGAGGCGGAAGGATCTCCAGAACCCAGCAGGTCAATACTGGAGTGGCCATAAACATGCCACTGCACTCCAGCTTGGGTGATGGAGTGAGACTCCAATTCAAAAAATAAAAATTTAAAAAAGATAGCCTCCTCATTGTTTTTTCCCTTGCATTCAATATAAAAGGTCAATGTAATTAGTTGCCAGTGTTCCTCTGTGCTCAGTGTGTGTTTCCCCCACTTCTGACTATTTTTAAGTTTTTCTGTTTATACTACTTAACTGCAACAATTTGGTTATGATGTGGAGATGTGGGTTTCTTTATGTTTTCTTTCCTTGATATTCCTTGAGTTTCTTGGCTTGGTTTAGTAATTATCATCAAGTTTAAAAATGTTTTCAGTCATTATTTCTCTAAAATTTTGTTTCTCCAATATCTCATGTATCTTTTAGATTTTAATTGCATACGTGTTAGACTTTTTGGTTTGGTCTTGTTATTTTGTGCTTATTTTCATATCAGTGAGTCTTAGCTCCTTTTTATCAACTTTTATTTATGTTTGTTCATCAGCTTCTGTTCTTTTATCTTTATGTTTATTATTCTTATTTAATGCAATGTCCAATTTGCTAGTAAAGTCATCCATGCATATTTCAATTCAAATATCATACTTTCCAATTCTAGACTTTTAATTTAATTCTTTTTAAAGATTTTTTACCTTTATTTTAGAGTACACACATATCTGCTTATTATGCACATTTTTTTCCTTTGTATTTCTACAAATATTTTAACTTTTTTTTTTTGCAATTGTAGTTGGAGTCTCACTCTGTTGCTCAGGCTGGAGTGCAGTTGCATAATCATGGCTAATAGCAGTTTTGATCTCCTGGGCTCGGGCAATTCTTCTGCCTCAGCCTCCCAAGTGGCTGGGACTACAGGTACGTGCCACATGCCTGGTTAAGTTTTTTTATTTTTTTATTTTTTGATAGAGATAGATCTTGTTATGCTGATTAAAAACTATTTTAAGATTTATTTCCACTAATATTCACATTTCTCTTGTCTAATTTTATTTATTTCCATTTCTTGGTTTAGATCATCTTTTTTGGAGGGGTCATATTTTATAAAAGTCTAGTAATTTGTTTTATATTCTGGACATTATGAATAATACATTATTGAGAATGCAGATTTTTATTTTCTTACAAAAATATCGAGGGCTTTTTTTTTTTTTAAGGGCCATTAATTTATGTGCAGATCAAATCATTTTTTGAAACACTGGTAAGGAAATTTTAGTATGGCCCACATTGAACTCTTCTAGAAGCCCTAAATTGAGATCTCCAAATTTTCAGTGCAGTCAAGCCACTATGTTGCACTTGGGTTCTACTTACTTCGATAGTGGTTCAGAAAATGCAACCAGGGTAAAATCCTGGGAAATCATAAAGATCACTCTTTTCTCAGGAATCACAATTCATCTCTACCTACTGCAAAATTCTGAGAACTATATTTCTTATACTTTGTCCAGTTTTATATAGCTGTATAAAACAGGAGAGCTAGAGAAGTTACATGCTATTTCAGCATAGCCAGAGAAGTCTACCTTAATGCAATTTTAAATCATAGGATAGATGACTTATTTTTTTCTCACCCTCAAATTGAATTGTAGCTTAATCTCCAAAGACAGTGATTGTTCCCTTTTATCAAGTAAAGAAGATTTAAAAGAAATTATTTCAAAGAGGATTTATGAGGACCACAATCTTACATTCTAGTTTATCTTCCATCTCCCTGAAACTGTTAGTACTAATGTTAACTTGGGTTAGGGAATTTGACTTTCTCAAATCTCCAAGCTCTAAATCAACAGCCTCTCACTCAGGTAGATTTCACACTACAGATTGAAGAGACTGCTCTTAAAAATGCTGCATTTTCTTCTTCTTTCACTTTCAGATAAATCTTAAATAAAGGCAAGCCTGTTTTGTGTAATGTTAAAGGCCTAGAAGAAAGATAAGCTTCAATCATGTTTGATCAGGGTTCCGGCTCTGTGATTTTCTTGGTTTCATTCTTCTTCTGTGTGTTAGCTTCATTGCCTGGTTGAGTTCTCTTATGTTGGAAATATGATCACACTATTTCTGAGCCTCACATTTATGTAGTGTAACATACTAAGAGAAGAAAGGTTACTTGTGTGACAGAATCTTCACAAGAAGTCTTGATGTGGGACACATAATGGCTTAACTTAGATAATGTGCTTTACCATGGAACCCAGATAGATCCCCAAAGGAGACAAAGAGCTATGGAAAATGGAAGAACAGCGGAATACTTGGGAGGCAATCTATATGTTTATTACACTTGTATTTTGACTTTGTGTGTTTAATGTTATATCTTAAGAACTTTTTCAGTCTTTAACATTGTTGGTTAAGATTATACATATATTGACACAATAAATTATACTCAATGCATTATAATAATATTTTGAAATTGTTTTGTTAAAGCCACAATGAATAAAATTATCTTCAGAAAGTTTCTAAAACAGTCCCTGGGGATAGCTTATTTGAGAGGACTTATGGTTATTTATTATTATTATAGCCATGTCGC
>NW_007259478.1:607605-660762 GCF_000164805.1 Carlito syrichta
GATAGCTTATTTGAGAGGACTTATGGTTATTTATTATTATTATAGCCATGTCGCTATGAAAGAGATTACAAGAAGATAATATTAACTTCCCTCAATTTACAGATGAACTATCACAGTATGCTTAAATGGTTCACCCAAATTCATGGAGAGATCAAATCAGTACAATGTGAACTATCACACTAAAATTTCATTCATTGAACCACAGCTGCTTTAAAACATCTATGCTATGGAAAAGATAGATAAAATTATTAATTTTGTCAGGGTACTTAAATTTTGGAAAAAAAAGAATTTTGACTTTTTTCAAATTATTCATGATAGCTTAATATTAATCAGTCAGAGACATAACAGATATTTATTTATAGAAATTAATTTATAGTACATTTTATGATATGCAAACCTTTGTCCTATTGTTCTGTTAATCACTGCCTATAAGTTATTATGTTCTACCACTCATGAAGTCATTCCTCTGACTTTTTTTGTCTAATTTGGAATTCAGTATCTCCTCCTCCCATACCTTCTTCTTTACTCTCTCCTTTCATTTTTTTCTCCTCACCCCTAATTATCTCACTGCCTCAAAGACATAAATAGGTAAACTAAAAATGCTTGAGTACCAACAATTTTATTGCCACAAACGCTACTATTATATCAAAAAAATCACTATAAGTATAATCCAACTATATACAACTTAACTTTATGCCAGAACACTGTACAACATATTACAATACTATACTATTTTACATGTTTTACGACCTATATAGTTTTTATCTATTGCTAAAAGCTAAAGAAAAATAAACCAGCTAATTCACATATAGTACTTAACACAAAACCTGAATAAAGTAAATGCTTGATAAATATGAACTCTATTCATTGTGTTATAAGAAAAGTACATGTGTTAATTAACTGATACCTAAAATAATACAATTTAGAATATAATTTTCAACCAAAAAAACACCCAGTGAAAAACTATGCTGCTCCCTATTCTTAAGTGCTGTGTGTCCAATTTAGCTTGTAGATGGCACAATAGATGGTCCCCAACTAATAATGATACAATTAATAATTTTACTTTATCATAGTGGAAAAGAAATACATGTTAAGTAGAAACCATACTTCAAGTACTCATACTGCTGCTTTCATTTTTTAAAATTTTCAGTGCAGCATTTAATAAATTACTTGAGATATTTAATATCTCATTATAAAAAGGCTTTTTGTTACATGATTTTGCCCAAACGTAGGCTAATGTAAGCATTCTGAGCACATTTATGGTAGCTTAAACTAAGCTATAAAGTTAGCTACATTAGGTGTACTAAATACTTTTTCAACTTATATTACTTTCAGTGTAGAGTGGGTTTATTGGGATGTAATCCCATCATGAGTTGGGGAACATCTCTATTCTGGAGAGAGAATTAGAGTTTTTCCACTCTTCCCCTCAGGAATCAGGGTTATCCCTGTTTAGAAATTTCAGGGGGGAGAAACCCAATGAGTTCTATGATTGGAGCTATAAGAAATTCAATAAAGAATTCTAAGTTGTATTCAAGAAAGAGATTTGGTGATTAGAAGAAGCCGAGAATTGATATTCTTAGGCTATAATTAGCATTTTAAAAGAATGAGATTCTGCTGGTCTTTTTGAGCAGCTTGATTTATCCTATTACTTTATTCAAATGATAAGAACAGCTGAAAATTGCACTAGATGAAATGTTTTGCATGAGGCCAAAGACATTGTAACCTTAAGTAAGATTAAAGAGCTTTTCTCTAGAGGATCAACTTAGATAGACCCGAAGTGTTTTCCTGGTCCTCTGACCTCAGACAGAGCTCTCTAGCTCAGCTTCCCACTGGGCAACTGGTTACCGCCCCTCACTGTGGGGCAGAATTAATTAGTGTCTCTGAAGCTCTTCCAAACTACTGTCCAAAGGACATACATAACAGTGGCCCCTCAAGCATAATCATTCTGTCAACCTTTTACCATCCCATGGCCCATTTACATGGCTGGTGTTTTAACGCTTATAGTTCTGCAGTAAATTTAGCACACCAGCATGCAAAGTGTTATTATTCCCCAGAGGGAGCATAGTTAATATCTTCTTTTACAGATTAGCAGACCCAAATTTACTCCATCCTTCCTGTTATCCAGAATATCCTGTATTTTTGGCATGCAACCTTAATAGAACTGTTTTTCGAAGCATTTGAAACACAAACAGCGTCAGAACAATTTCCAGGCAAAACACCAAATGAGGGCCTGTCGGAATAAAGGAGCACAAGCTATAAAAGGATTGAAGATGACTGCATGCACACCATCCATCATGTTTCTGTCTGAGGCACAGAATGGGGAGAGTCTGTCGCCTCTACTGCTCCTGGGAGTGTAGAGCCTATCAATCTAGCCATTGCAGCAATGCCCGCTATGCCTTTCACTCTTTGCTTGTGTTGGAGATCTGAAGTCTTTCAGCAGATGATCCTTGCCCTTCCATCTGCTTTGGCATCTGTGCTAGGAGCAGGAGCAAAGCTTCACAGCTGTGGCTTCCCTCACCCAAGCCTCCAGGACAACTCTGCAGATGCACTAAACACAGTATAATTGGGATAGTCTTTCAACCGCTGCTCACATATTTCTTTTGAGTTATGCAGAGAAGAAATTAAAATTTGTCAAGATTAATCCTGAGAAGAAAACTTTATCCTCTTTATCAAAAGAGCCACAACAAAATTCCAAGACAAATAATACATTAAGGTTTGTGCTAAGGATAATTCAAATCACCAAAGTTTTCCTGTGGGAGAAGTAAAAAGAAATGCTCTGAAGTACTGAAGATAAGAAAACAAATATAGGCTGGGCGCAGTGGTTCAAACCTGTAATCCCACACTTTGGGAGACCGAGGTAAGAGGATTGCCTGAGTCCTCGGGTTTCAGAACAGCCTGGGCAACTTGACGAGACCTCATCTCTACAGTAAATCAAAAAATTAGCCAGGCATGGTAGTGTGCGCCAGGCATGGTTCAGGCTACTTGGAAGGCTGAGGTGGAAGGATCGCCTGAGCCCGGCGGTAGACTCTGGGGTGGCCGTGAGCGTGCCACTGCACTCCAGCCTGGGTTAAAGGAGTGAGACTCTGACTCAAAAAAAAAAAAAAAAAAAGAAAGAAAGAAAGAAAATAAATATAAATCAGAGTAATGTGGTTTAGAATGTTTTAAATTCCATTGACATGTTTGTGTGTAAGTGTGTATGTCTCCGTCCAATTGTGCAGACTGGGTAATTTATAAAAAACAGAAATTTATTTCACACAGTTCTGGAGCCTGGGAAATCCAACATCAAAGAGCTGACATCTGGTGAAGGCCTTGCAGCATTCACACATGGTGAGAGGAAAACGAATAAGAATAAGCAAACCCATTCTCACATTCATTTTTATAGCAGCAATTATGAGGGTTCTGCCTTCATGACCTAAACACCTCCCAAAAGGTACTACCTTGCAACAATGTTACCTTGGGGGATTAAGTTTCCAGCAAATACCTTTTAGGAAACACATTTGAACCATAGCATTCTGCCCCTGGTTCCCAAAATTCATGTCCTTCTCACATACAAAATACATGTATTTTATCCAATAACCTCCAAAGTCATAACTCTTTCCTGCATCACTTCAAAAACTCAAAGTCCAGGGTTTCATGTAAATTTGATATGGAAGAGATTCAAGGTGAAATTTATCGTATGTCAAATTTTCTCCAGCATGTGAAATCAAACAAGCTATCTATTTACCAAATACAATGGTGGTCAAATACAATGGTGGCACAAGTATAAGATCAACATTTTCTTTGTTTTTAATTTTTAACTTTAAAGGTGTGGAGTAAAATTCAGGATTAGGTATACAAATATTCATTATGCAGGTACCCTTGTTGATGAGGTATGCCCCTACCTCCCCTGGCAGATTCCCACTACTGCCAATCCCATTCCCCCACCCCCTCGGTGGTTTCCCACTACTGCCAATCCTTTTCTTATAGTATTACGATAATTGTTCTTATATTATTATGATAAAGTTTCGCTTATAAGTGAGATCACGTAAGATCAACATTTTCATTCCAAGAGCAAGAAATAGGCAAGAGGAAAGGGATAATTGGTCTCAAGTAAGTTTAAAACCCAACAAGGGAAACCTTAAATTTTAAAACTCAGAATATTTGTCTTAAATCCATGTTTTACACTTTGGGCACACTTAGAATGGGGGTTGAACACCTAAGAACTCAGACAATCCTGTTTTGCTAGCTTTACATGGTGCAACCTATGTAGCAACTTCCTCAGAGTGGAGTTGAACACTGGCAGTTCTATGGTTCTGAGATGTTGGGGTGATCTCTGGTGGGGTCTCTCTATGGTGACCCCACCTCATGTGACAAATCTCTGCATGGTCCCTCAGGCTGTCCATGACATCCTTTGAAATCTAGGTAGAGAAAGCCATGCCCTACAGTTCTTGCATTTCATGCACCTGCAGACAATACTATATGGACTTTGCCTGTGCTTGCCACTTGTGCAGTCCAAAGCTGAGGCCTGAGTCACATCTGAGTCTCAATGAGCTACCCCTGGGGTGACTAAGGAGTGATGTGCTATAATGCAGGGAGCAGAGACTTGAGACAGTCCTGGAAAGTAAGCCTCATGGTATCCAGGTCTCACCCTAGCCCTCACTTTTGACATATTTCCTTCTCCCAAGGCTTGACACTCTAGGTCATTTAGGAGAAAGGGAGAACTGGTAATCTCCAAAGTGACTTCAGAATAATTTCCCATTCTCCTGATGATTATGATTATTCTCTCACTTTATTCTTTCCCTATGGATTTCCTTATCAATCGCTTGGCTACATCCTTAGCTTCCTCTCCTAGAAATACTCTCTTATTCTCTACCATGTGGCTGAGAATTCTTCAAATCCCTACATTCTGTTTTCCTTTTAATTATAAAGTCCGTCTGTAAGTCATTTCTCATTCTCTTCTTTTACTGTAGGCGGTTAACAGAAGCCATGTGATTTCTTCAATATTTTCCTTAGAAATTTTCCCATTGAATATACTAATTCATTGCTCTCTGCCTTTCATAAAGTCCTTGGCATGGCACAATTCAGCCAAGTTCTTTACCCAATGTAAGAAAAATGGCTTTTACCCTAACTTCGAATATGTTGCCTCTCTTTTCTAAGACCTCATCAGTAAGGTCTTTACTGTCCATATGTCCACTAACACTGTGATCACAATTACTTTTGTAGTCTGAAGTCTCAGATTTTTTGTACAGCTGTTGTCTTATTTTGAACTCTCGTCAGAATTTCCCTTAACTCTTCATTTATGGCAATCTAGGCTTTTTCTAGTTTGCTCCTTCAAATTCTTCCAGCCCTTAACCATTACCCAGTTTCAAACCACTTCCACATTTCCAGGTATTTGGTATAGCAACAGCCCCACTTCTCAGTACTAATTTTCTATCTTAGTTCATCATGTGCTGCTATGACAGAATATCCAAGACTAGCTTATTTATAATAAACAGAATGCATTGGTTCATGGTTCTGGAGACTGGGAAGTCCAAATAGAGGGTCTTGCATTTCCTAAAAGCCTTCTTGCTATGTCATCCCATGGTAAAAAAGACAAAGAAGAGGCTAGAGAGAGTAAGATATTCAACATGAAGCCTCAATCTCTTTCATGATCAGCATTTATCAATTTCTGAGGGTAGATCCCTCATGAACTAATCATCTCCCAATAGGCTCCATCTTCCAACACTATTGCACTGGGGATTAAGTTTCTAACACATGCTTTTTGGGGGGACACACTCAAATCATAGTGGACTCAAACCTAATATCATAGGGAAAATTAAAAGTATCAACTCAGTCATGCACAAACATATACTAATATACAAATTTTGGGCAAAAATCCCAATAACATACCCCACATACCCCAATAACACATGCATCTTAAATTTTGCAGCTAGTAATATGTCAGTCCCAATAACTATATTATTTCATATAGTCTTTTTTGAGTTACCATCAGGAAGAAATTGCAAACATCTGAGATGAGTATAGATTGGATTGGAAAGATCTGTTCTTTCTCCTTACTTTCCTTCTCTTCTCATTCACTTGCTTGTGTTGATTAGGAAAGAGATAGCAAAGTGTGCTATTTGATACACATTCTTGGTGGGGAAACTGTACTCCATGTCCTTCTCTACTTGCTTGGTATGCTAGTTCAACTCACAGTCATCTCTACAGAATCAGTATGGGCAGGTAAGAAACCAATAGGTATAGCTGTTTCAGACCTAATCCCATGCAGAACCAAGACTGCAAGCACTCATATGAGAAACGCACATGCCACTTCTACCTGCTTCCCACTTCATTGGTAGCCCCATGTCTGTATTTTTCTAATTAAAATGCCCATTTTCTCCTCACTAACTTGGATCTTGATAAGCTCACGAACCCCTATCTGCTACCTATAGTCCCAACTGGAAATATATAAAAATTGGTGGGATTCTTTTACTTGCAATGGAAAAAATAGTAGGTACTGGTGAAAGAAAGGATAAGAGGGAGGAAAAGTTTTCTTTCTCCCTTCCTATGTATAATGCCCTACATTCTCTCTTTGGCACTTTTCCTCTACAGTGTTAGATTTTTAAAAAACAGAACGTCATCTCCTGAAAGTCAGAAAACCCCAATCAGTGAATAGTATATCAAACTCTTCATCTTGGATAGAACTTCACACTTTTTTTTTTTTTTAAGTTGGAGTCTCACTCTGTCGCCCAGACTGGAGTGCAGTGGCTGCTCCCGGCCACCGCAGCCTCGACCTGCTGGGCTCCAGCGATCCTTCTGCCTCAGCTTCCAAGTAGCTGGAATTACAGGTATGCGCTACCACGCCTGGCTGATTTTTTGATTTATTGTAGAGATGAAGTCTCGCTGCCCAGGCAGACCCGAGGGCTCAGGCAATCCATTCACCTCAGCCTCCCAAAGGTGCAGGATTACAGGCTGAGCCACCGAGCCCGGCGAACTCCACATTTTAATAAAAAATAAACCCACATCCATCTTTTTTTTTCCAAAAGGCGGGAAAAAATAGAAGAAATTAAACATTATTGTCCCAACTCTTCCTTTTCCAAGATGAGATCATTTTTCTTCTTATTTTAACTATCTTTCCTAGAAAACAAAATAAAACAACAACAAAGGAAAATGCAGGGGTTCCACTGGACTATTCCTGTTCTCCAAACTCTTTGTTAGATTCTCTAGTATTTCTATCCTCAAATCCCCCAACATCTACTATCAATATTCTTTATAGCACAATCTTCCCTTTGAAATGATATCTGGAAATGATTTTAAAGACTGATTTTGTATTCTTCTGAACAACAAATTTATGAAGCTGCTAAAGTAATGATTTCTCAGAGTAAAAATAAAATACCTTATGTATCACAACAGAATGGATTTCGTGTGCTGTTGATGGTATTGCTCTTGTTTTATTTCACTCACAATGTAGTACTTTTCCATAATTATCTAAGTAGTTGTAATAATGTATCTAAGTAAATAAAAATCACACTCCTGATATTATTGAAATATGTATAATTAATTACTAAATATATATGAAACTGGTAAAATGTTATATAAGACGTAGGGTATTTTTTTTTACTTGTTTCTGAACAAACATATTTGTGGAATTGAGAAAACCCTCAATAAATAATGTGAGATCAAGCTTAAGATGTTGTGACAATTTTGGATGTTAGGCACAGAAAAGCAACAGAGTCGAAAATACATGATTTTATCCTTGCTTTTATCCCCCTATTTTACTGTTACTGTGCATTTATTATATGCATATCAAGGTGCAGCCTAAAATAATTCTATAAGCCATTAATTTATTAAACCATTGTTTCATAGGAATTTTAATGACTATTTCATTAAAGCCTTTAATTCAAAGTGAGGTAAATGGAAGAGAAACTGAAGAATATTTACAAAAAAAATGCCTAAAATAATAAAATTAGAAGTGTATGCTTTAGTACTAGTACATTAATCTTAGAGGAACAAATAAAATATTAAACAAAACTTCCTCACATTATCTCTCTGGCGTTTTGGTAGGAGACCAAGAAAGCATGATCACTCCTTTCCATGCCGGCAATCTTTTTGCTTTCTCCCACTTCTCTTGGAAAATTCTCCTTGCATTAACAGCACAAAAAAACAATATGGAACTGCTACAAGTAATAGTGCTGTTTGAGCACTGTGAATGTGGCCTTCTTTCAAGAATGGGTCAGGTCTTGCCCGTGTCTGAAAGAGTTTTCTTAGTTGGGAATTATCTGGTTGCATAGAAGAGAAACAGACTCTATGCAACTCTCTTCTATTTAATTACTGCTAAATTAATTGGGGAAAGTTGCAGGAAAATCTCAATGAACCCCAGAAAGGGGGAGCGTATTAGGAATCAAAAATCAGCTGGAACCAAAGTAGCAACTCTCTAGGGCTGAATGATCTTTTTTTTTCCCCCTGCTTTTCTCTAAATATCTCTACTTTATTCTCTCTTTCTCTGCAAACCAGCTTTTTTTCTGATCTACTTTCTTATGAGCCACCACTGACTGCTTTAGTCCCAGTTTGTTTAAGTGTCCTAAAAAGAATAGCCAGAGTAACTGTGCCTCAGAGTCAAATTCCTGGGAGAAAAAAAATCTAATTGGCGCTTACAAGCCAAAGGGTAAGCTCCTGCTGGATTAGCTGTGGTCAGGGAGTCTAAGTCATTTAGTACTAACGTTTTCCTTCCTGGGGCTATAAGGGAAATTTGAGCTTGGCTCAAAAATTGACCTAGTTCCACCACAGGCTGTAGCTAAAGGAACATTACAGATTCTTGTTAGTCAGGGCCCCCAACCCAGCTCGAAGAGAACTAAAACCGTACCCAACACCATCTGTACACAGATTAAGCTGTAGATCTAGCTTTGTTCCCAGAATGTTGAATTCTTGAAGTTGTACCTATTGTAGTGACCATGAAAACTGTTTTCTAAATGCTTTTTATTCAATAAATTCTTTTTTTTTATATCTTTCAGCATGGGATTAGAGTGATACCTATATCAGTAAGCATTTAGTTAACAGGTCTTAGTTTTGTCTGCCAGAATTATTTTATCCATGGTGTCAACTCTCTCAACTTACTCCAAGAAAAACAACGCAGAAAAAAAAATGTCAGATAGTCAGAAATCAAGGAGTATTACCATATTTCACAACCTAATTCTGAAAAAATTTCTTAAGAATTTATATATTTTTTCTACTTCTTCTTGCCCTTTCTCTTTCATTCTCTTCTCTTCCTTTCTGTCCCTTTCCTGAACAATTCAGCCCAAAGGTCATTAAATGGAACCAAGCAAAGTGGGCATTCACATGGTAAGGAAGTCACAGCAGATGCCAAAACCCAAGAGAAATGGTTTGACTTCTGTGCAGGAACACTGCCCAGAGCCACAAAGAGAAAAGTGGGTGAGTACCCATGCAGAAGGACATCTTAAAGCAAGGTGTCAAAGCCCAAGAAGGGTGAAGCGTGTACTCACTCAAAGGGCAGAGTGCTAGCAGCCTGGAATTCAGAGTCTGAAATGAGGAGAGTGTTCACTCAAGTGGAGAGGAACTGTAGGGGTCTGATGCAGAGTGTCAGAGCACAAGCAGGATAAGGGGGCCATCTCAGTGCAGGGTAAAGTGGATGAAGTGGCAACGGCAGTTTCAATAATGACTTGAGTATGTAATTAAAATGAAAAAAGGCTCAAGTAAATAACTATATTGAGGATAATGGGAACCAACTTTCTAACCATTGAAGAGAGGAGAAAACCAGTATTAATTCCTTAGTTTGGGATATAAGTTGTAGACACTGGAGTCAACTAATGGTTTAAAACATATATAGATACAACTATATAAAGATCTATGCAGACAAATATATTTATATTTAGATATGAAAATATCTACTTGAACAGATTAAATATTTTCTGTCCACTGAGAGGATCAAGCAGTAATACCTCCAAAACAATAAACAGATTTGCTTTCCAGTTCTTGATTTCTGACAGTTATTCTCTACAATAAGAAACCCATGGATCTCTGGAAAAATATCTGATTTTAGAGTGGGAACAAGAGAATAACAGTTGACTCTGAGACAATATATTTGTCCCAAAAAGCAAAGTGCTCAAAGAATGATGAAGATGGGTCAAAAGGACACAACCATTATTGAAGATATTCTTCTTGAGCAAATCTGGGACAATTTGAGTGTAAATATTCATAGTTGAAGATTATAAGCCATTGAATAAATGTATATTTCATGAGACTGTAGTCATATGAAAACACAAATTAATATATTAAAATTTTTATAAGAACCACAATTTTACAAAGCCTCTGAGTACTTCTTCACAAAATACTTAGTGATAATGAAGGGCAGAAGAGTAAATTTACAGCAGAAGAGGCTGTCAGATTCCACTTAATCTAGTAATCAAAATGAGAATCACTTGTCATGGAATAAATTAAAAATATGCTTCACTTGGTGTCTCAATAAGAATATAGCATTAATTCTGTGATATTCTTACCAAAAGTACATAATCTAAATCTAACTTACGAGGATACACCAAAAATCCAAATTGTGGCATAGTCTACAATACAAATGGCTTATAATTTCCAAAGTCAACAAGATCATAAAAATTAAGAAAAGTCTGAGAAAGTGTTCCAGATTTAAAGAAAAATTTGAGAAAATGTTCCAGATGTGAAGAGACTTTAGCATTCCATTAAAGTGTCATGAAAACTAAACACAAGGGTCTTTTTTGCTAAAAGGACATTATTAAGAGAACTGGTAACGCTTTAATGAGAAATTAGATGACAGTGATAAACAAATACTAATTCCTGATTTTGATAGTTGTATTTTGATTATGTAGAAAGAATCAATTGGTGAAATCCGAATATCTTTAAGCTTCAGCGTTGCACAAGTCTAAAAAGCAGGAAATTAGAGGCAGGAAGGAGAAACAAAAGGTACATACATAGAACGATGTAATCTTTGTTGTTAAAGTATTAACTCTAAATAACTAAATACATAAATTGAAATTTCTATGCAATTAATTAAAAAGCATTTGTTAAGCACTTTTAGTACATTACATTGCAAAATACTATACGTTGATTCATTACCAAAAAAAGAAGAAAAACTTTCATTTTCTCCATTTCCAATGTAAAAACTAGGTCACAGAAGGGTTAGTTTCCCAAGATTACACCACTTATAAGCATTACAGTTAGTGTGCTAGTAAAGGCTTAACAATTGACTCCGTAGCATTTGTCATTTTTTGTGTTGTAAGTACTCCCACCAAGGCCAATTTCAAGCAACCAACAAGTATGATGTCTCTGAACACAGAGTTAGGAGCAAATGCAAATAATTTCCTCCCAAAAGCCAAGCCAGCATCAGAACAGTACTGGTTAAACCCAGAATTTGAAAACAGACAGATTAAGTCCACGGCCCACTGTGGTATAATGCCTGAATTTAGACTTTAATATAAAGGAGCAAAAAATCACTTCAATGTAGAGCATGAAGGCACTGGGAAAAAGAGAGAGAGAGAGCGAGAGAGACACTTTTAGGCAGTGGCAATATCCCAAAACAACACACACAAAAAGAATCCAGTTAGAACCTGAGTATTTAGCTAGAGATTTCATCAATTATTAGTCAAATGGAATTACAAATTAATGCAAAATCACACTGTTTATGATTTTTTACACACAAATATATACATAAAGTATTTTATTGTATATATACTATGGAATTTGTATGTGTGCGCATGTACACTGGTTTGAGTCATAATCCTGAAAGACATAATTTCAAACACCATAATCCCAAATGTTGAAATCCCAAAAGATCAAACTCTCTAAAACCTAAAATCCCCAAAATAACAATCTTGAAAAATAAAAAACCCAAAAATATAATTTTGGAAAAAAATAGTTTTTAAACATTTTTAAATAAATTTACTTAAAGTCATTACTTTAAAGTCAAATATCACATGTTCTCACTCATATCTGGGAGCTAAGTGAGTTGATTCATGTAGGTACAGAGTAGAATGATGGTTACCAGAAACTGGGAAAGGTGGGGCTGAGAGGTGAAGAGAATTTGGTTAATGGGTACAAACATATAGCTAGAAACAATAACTTTTAGTGTTTGAATAGCATAATAGGGTGACTGTAGTTAACAATAATTTGCTGTATATTTCAAAATAGCTAGAAGAGAAGATTCAAAACGAAAGAAATGATAAATGTTTGAGGGGATGGATATGCTAAAAGGGGCAGAAATTGTATGTGACAATAAATCAGCAGGGGAGCTTTTTGTATTCTTTACCTATGGTTTTATTTTTTGATCTTTGAAACACTCACTGCATTTGTATTTAGAAAGTGGTTGTATTTGATCATTGCCCATTATATGCATATATATAATTTCATATGCATCCTATAAATATGCTCAATTATCATGTTAATAAAAAGTGAAAGAGAAAAAAATGAAATAAAATAGATCATACATGTGAAAAAATATGTCAATTTATATTTTAAAAGAATTTGAGAAACAGATAAAACATGACAGAATACTTCATAGGCCACTTTACACAATGCAGTAGTCAAAAAACAAAATATATTTATTTTTGCAAGCATAAACCCTCAGTTATACTAACAACAGTCACATGGATATAACAGTTGTGAGCAAATGAACTGTTTTCATAAAGAAATGAATCAAAAAGTGAAATGTACAAATGCACATCACTATAGTTGGTAAGTGTGTGCACCCATCTTTATATATGACTGTGGTTATCTGAAATACTACCACATACAACCTATATAATTTGATAGGATTGATTAAATCTAATATAGGTCAACACCACACAAGCAGTAACCCAAAGAACTGAGATCTTAGGAAATTATATCTTTCATAAATGCAGATGTTCAAAAGGGTATTTATTAATTTATTGTGGAAGTTTCAACATTTCTATGTACTCTTACAATGTTCACACACAAAGTCAACGTAGTGATAATGCATCTTAATGAAGTAAAATTTGCAATAAAAAATCCATAAAACAAATTAGAACTCTCTAAAAGTCTTTACATAATTTATACCTCCAGAATTGGAAATGGTATGAAGATGAAATACATAGCATAACAAATTGGTGCTATGTGTGAAGGAACAGAAGTTATACACATTGAATAATGTGGCAGGGGAGTTTTCTTTTTATTTTTCACCTCCTTTTTTACTTCTTTGATCTTTGTAACACTCACATTTATATTTGGAGAGTGGTTTTGGTCTACACATTTTATAAGTATTTGAAAGTCTGATAGTTGCTTGGCCATTGCAATTAAGTGATTTTCTACTTCCTCAGCACCAATAATAATTAGCTTTTAGACATTTATCTTTCCCCATTAAATACACTTAACCTATCACATTCTTTTTTTTTTTTTTGAAGGATCTAAAAAGTTTCTATTCCATTGTGTTGTAAGGAATACAGAAAAAAGAAACGATATTCAGTTTCCCCAATACCAGATCCGTTTTAGTCAGCGTTCTCCAGAGATACAGACAGAATAGGATATACCTATAAATAAAAGAATTTATTATAGGAATTAGTTTAAGTGGTTAGATTGGCCAGGAAGTCCTATGACAGGCTGTTTGCAAGCTGGGGACTTGGAGATCAAAATCCAAAATGAGTCACCACCAAACAAGCAGCCAGTTTAAGTTCAAAGACCTCAAAACCAAGGAAGCTGATGGTGTAACTCTTAATCCAAGGTTGAAAGTCTCAGGAATCAGACCTGCTGGCATAAGCCCTGGAATTCAAACATCAGTGAGCCTGGAGTTCTGATGTCCAGCAGCAGAAGAAAAGTCTGTCCCAGTTCTCAGACCAATTCATCTTCTGTGTTTGTTTTCTTTGGGCCTCTGGCTGATTAATTGGTGTCCACCAACACTGAGAGTATATCTTCCTTACTTACTTTATTCAGATTTACACAGTAATCTCCTCTGGAAGCACCCTCACAGACATACCCCAAATCATGCTTTACCAGGTTTGTAGGTATTACTTAATCCAGTCAAGTTGACATAAAAAATTGAGTCTTCAATTCCACTCCTTGCCAACTTGGCACCCATAGGCATCTCCTTAAATCATATTTAATTTCCAAATAAAGAAAACAGCAAGGTAAGAATTTTGCCTAGCATTAAACAACAAAAATAAGGCAATTATTCTGTGTATAATTAACAAATGGAACTAATTCCTTCCCCAGTATTTGACTTTCAAGATTTCAATATTCGAAATTTCAATCTTTTGAAATTTTTATTTTCAGGATTTTTAATGTTAGAAGTTTTTATCTTTTGAAATTTCAACATTCCAACTTATGGTGGTCAAGAAAGAGTGCTTCAGAAATAAAATTTTCACCCGTATATATGAGATTGGTTTATTTACAATATGTAGATAGGTAGGTAAATATATAAATAGATGTGAACAGATAAAGATAAAATGAGACTGGTGAACTGCATGTTGTGTGTTATATTGTACATTATAGATTATATTATATTATGTATTGCATGTACAATATATATTAGGCATATGAGATTGTTCATATTTCCCAATCAACCTATATTAGCTAATTTATGTGTCACCTTGGCTAGGACTATTCTTGATGCTTCTGTGAGAGTGTTTTTGAATGATATTTACATTTGAGTTAATATGCCTAAGGTGAGAATCATTCATTCTGGAAGGCTATCTCTAGTCAAAGAGGTTACCTCTTGACTTCCTTCAGTGTAAAGAAACAACTAACCCAACAACGCTTTGACCTCCAAAAGTTTTATTTTTGGCAATCATTTAACTCTTACAGACATGTTTCACTCATAGTAACTGTACGTTGTCATCAAATGACTTTCCAGATCAGACATAACAATTAATTTATCTTTTATTCTGTCCTTTTTGTTTGTTTTTTGTTTTTAAGAATCACAGCATGTGAATAATTAGAGGAAACAGTGCAAACAACAAATTTGTTAGACTCTGACTTTAAAATTCGACTCATACCTATGATCAAATAAGCAACCAAGAATTTGACCAAGTCAAGCCTTCAGATAGTCCCAGCTGTTGTCAAAACCTTGTCCATCTGGATTTTTCTATTGACTGTACCACATGATTGTAACACTGTAAATTCATCCCAGTCTTCTCTGTGTCCGTGACTGAGTTTTCTTAGTTGGTCACCTTTTACCTCTCTTTCAGTTTAAAATTTCAGCTTTACCTCTAGTTGGTCAGCTTTTATCACTATTTCAGCTTAACAATTTTGGTTTTCCTCTGCTGTTTGCTTCCTCTGCTTTAACAAATCTGCCCCCTTAATTAGTAACATCTAGAGTAGATTATAACTTCATTCAGTTAATAGATGAAGAAATTGAGGCTGAGGTAAAATAAGAAGCTACATGAAAACAGGCCCAGCCAGGCTTGGTGGCTCAGCCTGTAATCCCACACCCTTGGGAGGCTGAGGTGAGTGGATTGCCTGAGCCTGTGGGTTCGAGACCTGCCTGGTAACTTGGCAAGACTTCATCTCTACAATAAATCAAAAATTAGCCGGGTGTGGTAGTGCACGCCTGTAGTTCCAGCTACTTGGAAGGCTGAGGCGGAAGGATCGCCGGACCCCAGCAGGTGGAGGCTGTGGTGGCCAGGAGCAGCCACTGCACTCCAGTCTGGGTGACAGAGTGAGACTCCAACTCAAAAAAAAAAGAAAAGAAAACAGGCCCAATGATAGATAACAAGGTAGTTGGGAGAATTGGCTTTGCAATTCTCAGTTCAGGGTAGAGTGTAGAGGTCAACAGATCCTTATGACTGAATTTCTTCTCTTGGAAAGCATCTGTCTTTAGTAATCCTCAGACATGCTTTATGTTATATTAATATGGTAACTATCTTACAATTACTGGCCATTTTTAGTAAATGTCTTTATGTTCACAGTACCTTTAATAAGCTCTGCTGTTATAAACAGAACCAATTAAGAAAACAGTTCTGATTTTGTGTGTCTTACTTTATAGATATGTCACACAATTGTAGTACACATATAAAACAGATGAAGTAAAGCACTTTCAGATCGGTGAAGGGAGAAAATATTGTTTTCGATATGAACAACATTGTCAAACTGTGGCTGTGTTCTCATTTTCATTTTTAGTATACTCTTTATACCTCATGTCCCTGAGGAGGAAGGGGACTGGAAACAGATTTTTTTTTTTAAAGGTGAATAAAACAAAACAGACAAATAATAGAATGGAAACACAAGGTGGGAAAAGATAAAGTCCTTGTCAAATTTTTCTCTAAAGTAGCAACTCCCCCCCACAACAGCAATGAAGAGTTGGAAGGTCTGCTCTTATTCTATTCCTTGGATACTTTCTTTCTCGATTGAATTTAAAAACACCAATATTATCAAATAATATAAAATATATTTCCATGCTGCAGGTTTTTATGCTTGAATTCAGTTAGTCAATATGCCAACAAAGTAAAGGATTACTTTCCTTAATTTACAGAATAGAAATAAAAATCAGTGAGATTAAATAACTTTTTAAAGATTTTTAAATGAGAAAGTGAAAGAGTTAGCAATATGATTGAAAAAGTAAGATCTTATGAAATCTACCAGTATCTGTACACTAAGGCTTTTTCCTCTACTTTGGAATCTGGTGAAAATCAACCAATATTTGGGAACAGGAAAAGAGAGACACTCATGATTATGTAAGAATTTATACCAATCTCAACAGTCTAGACTCAAGGCAAAGTCTCACTCAAGTAACACAGTTTAAAAAGAAGAGAAACTCCAAACAATTTAAGATCCTTCTTTGCATTTTTCGAACAATAAAGGGGGATTGTAAACCATAATGATGCTTTTAAAATGTCTTTTTTTTTTTTTTGGTCTCTGAATAATTTTCATTTCATACTACTATTGCTCCTATGTATCAGAACTCCCCAAATCTCTGCAAAACTTGCCCCAGCCCTAAGGGGTATGTGTACCCCTTCTCCTCTTTTCTCTTCACCTTTCTTTCTTGTTCTGAGTTTCCAAGTTCTGAAAATATTTGCATAAATTATCTTCTTTGGTACTAACAATATCTCAAGATATATATTAGTCTTAAAGAGGTCAACTTGTCCAAAGCCTTTCATCTAAAAAATGTCTAAATAGATGTATCTAATTTCAAAAACATATTTTTCCATTGTACTACCTGCTTTTCTAGCATACTATCAGTTTTATACATCAAAAAATCCTAGACGCTATTACAGAAAACCTGAATTTTTGATTCTCAGATATTTCCTCCTCTGAATCGTTAAAGGTTTCATTTCACACATATACAAGTTTGCAACCATTAGCTAAAACAGAAGTTAAAAAGTCTCCAATTAGAATAACTGAAAGATGCTGGTTGACATTATAAGCATTGCTTGCATTCACACTGATGCTTTATATGAACTTATCTTGATACAGTCCCTAGAGCAGACAGAAATCTCTACAATCTGTATGTAAGAGTGACTATAAGCCTTGAAGGTTTAATGTTAAGCTCATTAATTAGACAGCACGCTGAAGCTCCTTTGGTCTTGCTTACATAGAAGTGGCTTATGAACTAGCAGGGGGGAAAAGGTAGCATTTATTTTCCTACCACTTACTAACCCTTAGAAACCCTTTGTGACTAACTTTTTAAAAGGGCATTTTACTAAAAAGACAATTATTTTCCAATTTAGATATCTATTGACTGAACCCCAGTTGTGCTTATAATCAGCGTAGTCCTGGTCTAAGTTAAACATAATGGTTTAGGGAGTTTCGACGATTCTTAAGGCTCTGAAGATTTCACATAATGGAGCCCAAGTGATGTCACATTATTGGCAATCATCCTGGAACTAATAACAACAGTTATTGGGCCTATAATCTCCTAGGAATTAGCAGTCAACCTCTTTTTTCTCAATTTGCAAGGCATCATTATTACCATTAAAAGGCAGTTAAGATGATAATGTGCCACTGTAACTCATACAGTGGGCAGTAAAGGGTTATAAATGAAAGTGCTGCGACAACAGTGTTGACTCAACCTAAAGTCTTGAATGCTCTTCTTGGTTAGCTGCTGGGAAGAATATTTAAAGTGACAGAAGAGTGGGTATCCAAATAAAATGTTTTTGTTTGTTGGTTTGTTTGTTTCAAGGGATGACTTCCTTTCTAGTGGCACTGCAGACAGTCCTTTCCCACTCAAATGCCAGAATTTCCAGTGGAACTGCTTCTGTGAGAATTGATAATAATAACCAAGAATTTCAGAACAAAGGAAAGTAATTAGAGCACACAGAGAGAGT
This sequence comes from Carlito syrichta, assembly GCF_000164805.1. Classification (NCBI taxonomy): domain Eukaryota; kingdom Metazoa; phylum Chordata; class Mammalia; order Primates; family Tarsiidae; genus Carlito; species Carlito syrichta. The sequence continues at coordinate 625,821 of NW_007259478.1, forward strand.
AGAAAAACCAGGAGGCCTAAAGGAGTAAGCACTATAAAAACAGCCCAAGATAAGGCAAGACCAGGGACATGCAAGGTGCAGAACAGAAAAAGAGACAGAGAAATAAAGCTGAAATGTACAAAATTCTGTGGTATCTCTACTGTGCTGCAAGCACCATGCTATGCATGGGTGATGATATAAAGAACACAGCAGACATGGTCCCTTCCCTCGTGGAGTTTACATTTGTCTGAGAAGATAAACACATGTGATACATATTACAAATACATATGACAAATATTTATAGAATATGATAAAATAAAAAATACAAGGTTTCATGGGACCATAACAGCATGGGATTCTAAGTAGATAAATAAAGCAGACAGCCCAGAGAAGCACAAAAACATGGAGAAATCAAATGAATAAGTAAGAATTGATAGTAAGTCCAATAAAGTCTTACAAATCATCAAAATAACAGGAAATTCAATAACTTGCAAAAGAGGTAGTTAATTCACTGCCAGAGTAATAATAACAGTAATGACTATCATTTGCTTAGCTCATGCTTTATGCCCTGTTAAAAAATTTATATAAAATATTTTATTTTAATCTATATGACAACCTGATTGAGTGGATATTAACATCCCATATTTATAGGTATGTAAACTGAAATTTAGGTTACTCTCTCAAGGAGGCATAGCCACTAACTAGCAGATGAATTTAAATCAAACTAATTGCATATTTCATTCTCTTGACCCATATACTATATTTCATTCCCCAAAAGTTAAACAGAGAATAACACCTAAGATTCAATAACCAACTCAATGAACAGAATCAAAAAATTATAAAGAAATTATAAAGAACTAGAGTGAAGAATAGAAAACATAGAAGAAATACAGTGCTATTTGGTCCTGTCCGTACAAGAGCTCTTTGTTACTCATATGCTTCTGAGGTAGAACCGATGTTCAAATTTAGCTGACTTTGCATAAGCTACAAAGACGTAATGGTCAATATAACTAATGAATTTATTCCCTCTGCTCATCTGCAGTATGTTATTTTCTCACAAATTTTTGTATGATTTTTATTGGTTTAAATCACATATACTCTAAAACAAATCTGAGAAATCTTAAACCAGAGGATTGATAACAGTAAAATAATTTAACATTAGACATAAAAAATGATCAGGAAACAAAATGTCTGGACTCAAAAAAGAACTGAAAAAGAGGGCTGAAAAAATGAGAGAAAACGATTTCTTCCTGAGCTTTGTAGAAACGAAGGCAAATAGAGATATACGATGGGATATGTCATTTGCATTTTCCTACTATAAAAGCAATCCATTTAATAAGAAGAAATAAGTTTTCTTCTTAAGAGGAATTTGCCACAGGGATCTTCATAAAGGCAAATTGAGAGACATAAGGAACCCATTAATAATTTTCTCCATAATCATCTTATTAGGTTATTTTCAGATAATTCCTTTTAAAAAAACTTATGGAAAATAACATTTGAAGTGTTGCCTAATCTATAAGCCATTGGGTCAGACTGATTTATGCCAGATACATGATGCAAGTTATGACATTGTCTCAAAAAAAAAAAAAAAAGAGGAATTTGACCTGCTAGACTGAGAGATGACAGTGAATTACACTATGGCAGAACTTGGAATAAAATTGATCTATTTCTTCGGTTGTTCCCAGGGCACTTACCTTCCTAAGGAGTGGGTCTCTAACTTCTTGAATTTTGTGAAATATTCAGGAGTCTGCTAAAAATATTTCATTTTTTAAAAGTGAGTTTGAATTAGTTTCTTTTATTTGCAACCCCAATTCTTAATCAATACAATTACAGATTTAAAAATCATATCTATGTGCCATCTATAGAATATCTATGTCAATATTGCTCTAGCATACCAGCTAGTTTTAACTTACATTAACTATGATGCAGCCATGATCAGCCTTACTTATCTGATAGATAAAAAATAAAGCATCTAGAAAGAGTATCTAAACTGGATTAGCATAGCGTATGACAAACCGAACAAGGTTTAACATACTCTGTCATCTTGCAAATTTTAACCCCAAACAAACAGCATTTAGAGTTTATGATATTCAGTGATCGATCACAGAAACAAAAAACTGGGTACCACATGTTCTCATTCATAAGTGAATCCTGAACATTTAACATAATACTATAAGAAGGGGATAATACTATACGAAAGGGATTGGCAGTAGCTGGAAACTGTCAGGGTTGTGGAGAAATTACATCAATAGGGGTACCTGATCTCAAACCAGGGGAAGTGGGAACCAAAGCGGGGCCCCAAACTTTACCTGTACAATGACCACTTATATATCTCATCCTGAAGTGCACCTCACATCTTTAACATAAAACTGAAAAATAAAACAAATAAAAAACCATTAGTGAAGAAGTAACACACAAACAAGCAATGGCATAAATACATAAAGCTATATATTATTGAATATATAATACATATTACAGCATATAATTTATTAAATACCAATTTTGTACCAAAGTTTGCATAAACTTTGTCTTTTCTTAAAAATGAAAAAAAAATCATTGGGTTAGTTTTTTTGGGATTTGATAACCCTCGGTCTCTCAGATTATACATCCTTTTAAGATGTAGGAATCAAATAACATTTAAATATCAAATTTGCAGAAGAGGGCAGAGGGAGATCATGTAGTCCAGCTTGCACCCAAGAACAATATTATCTTTAGCTTAGTCTCTCTGGATACATTACCTACCAGATCACAGTAAATGATGTGGTTTCCTCCATGTTCCTTACCCCATCTTTTCACTGCAGGGGGTATAGATTGGAGTTTGTTTTGACTTTCCTCTTAAACAGAAGAAAGTCTGCATGTAAGGAATAGGCCAAATCAAACAAAGCACAACAAATATAGCAGAAGAATCTAATTTTGAATATTCTGTGCTCCTTCTTCATTCTTGGAGTAAGATGTAGAAAAAGAAAACAAAGTGTTGTCCTGTTGCCATTGCTTCTTAAACGGTGCAACCTCCTTTCCTCTGGGGTACCTAAGAGTAATATCTCTATTTGAGAAAAATGCAGCAGAAATCGTATTTCTTTCCCAAATGGGTTTGAGTTCAAACATATGTGTTTAGGTTCAAACCCCATAAGAGAATATTTAAAAGTTATCCCACTCTAAGGACATTTCAGAATATTAAATAGGGTCAAAATGTGGGAATGATGAGTTCAGACAGAAAGAACAAAAGCAAAACAAGAACATATGTGCATTTAATTAAAATTGGGAGAGGCAGCACAGTGGGTAGATGTGCTGTCTTGGCAGGCAGGCAAATCAGGCATATCATCTTCTGTGTGATGTGACCTGCCTGGGCAAAATACTGGAACCTATGGGAACTCCATTCCCTCATATTGGAGGTCACTTGAAAAGCTTATGAAAGAATTAAGCAAATTCATAATTCCTATTTTGCCTTCTCTTTTGTTTTGGTTGTCTCTCTCTCTTTTAAATGTCTTTGAAAAGAGTAGCATAGGAAACAGTGCCCAAGCAAACTATAGTCATAAAATCAAGCTTTTTTCCTCCTTTGGTCACATCAACTCTATGTAATTGGGACAAATCACTCTTTTGGTCACTGCCTTCTCAAAATCTTCAATTCCTTGCTTCAACTTGCAGACTCGGTTCTATGTATCCTCGGAGCCACTCATGACCTAAGCAGTCATTGTGTAAGTATACTCAAAAACACCAGGCAGAAGGGACTGGAGGTCTTTCCATCCTAAGATTGATTTCGAGTGTGACTGAGATCACTCAGTGTAAAGGCCTTGCTGACAGTGGTATCCCATTGAACATACCTCAAACTCTAAATTCGCTTAACTTCTACCCTGTCCTATCTTCAGTCAAGAAGCAGACCAAAAATCATATCTGTGCTTCTAGTTCTCCAAAACAATGGTTCTGTGAATTAATTAACTGTGACATCATAACACCCACCTGTTTGTAAGGATATAATAGATAAATGCACTGCCTGATGGCATACATTTTCTACCACATTTGACTTCCTTATATTGCTGTCTCTAGTTTGATGCAAGCTTGTCCCCATTTCCCCACCCCTCTGCAGTGTGTCTTATACCAAAGCTATAAATAAGCAGTGTTATTTCCTCCAATGCAGGTCACTTCCTGACCTCACATTCTCCTGTAGAGGCCTGTTACCACTGTGCCTCTACATACCATGCAGAGCCTGTCTAATTTATAACTTTGTGTTTGAGGCCTTGCATTCTTCACCTAGTTAATAAGAAAGGTCAGCAAAATAATAATAATAATAAACCTCTTTAAACTCTGGAGTTTATTCACAGCCATGAATTACATACCGAGTAAATGGCTCTAAATATTTCGTTAGCTTGTAAAAGATTCTTCTCTCAAGTCTTGTGCTTTCTACTTATTATTGTAAAGTGTTAGAGGTTAGGGTCATTGTTTTCTTCAGTTTTGTACATTGCCTTCTTCTTTCCTTTCTCTGACTTCACGCTTTCTTCCATGGATAGAAAAGAAGTATCTAAGAAGTGTTCAAAGTTCACCCAATTAAATTGAACTTTTTCTCAGCCAGGGAAGGTCAAGAAGCTATTTAAATACGATAAGACAAAATAATAGTGATAGTGGTAATTTTTGAAATGGTCAAATTCTGGATATTTTAAAAATCAAAAGCCAAAAGTACTTTCTGAGAGACTGGATATAAGATATGAGAGCAAAGTGTGTGAATGTCATCAGAATGCTCCCCAAATATCTCTGCTCTTCATTCCTCAGAGGTCATGGTAAAATATATCTTTGTGATCAGATGCTTTTCTTATTTTGGCCAATGAGTGAATGCTCCTTCTAAGCTGAACATTTATTTACTGGAAGCCCTTCATGATCTCCTTTTTTTGTCTCCCTCAGCACACAGACTAATGATGTTTAAAATAGTGACATCTTTACCAAATGAGAAAAGAAATCAAGACCTTTATATGACTCATGATGAACATATAATATGAGTGAAAGAGAAATAAGACTCTGTTCTTTAAAGCAATGAGATTTTAGGGTTGATTCTTTTAGGATTTAATCTTATTGATTTAAAAAAAAAAACCTTCCCTAAAAATACAGTGTTGTTCTAATAAAATGTAAAATGTATGTCATTGGTTATAACTAGTAGGTGTGTGAAAAGGAAAGGGTGATAATGAAGAGTAACAAGATGATAATTCATGTTATGCAAAAGTACAGCATTTTGTAAAAATGTCACCTGTGGTTACTTGAAAAGCAGATAATAAACCCAGTGATCTTGTAGCTTTACAAGAAAAATAGGGTATTAGTATGTGTTTGCTATAGTTGGCAACATTTTACAGAGTAATATAAGAGAGATTTTTTTTTTAATTGACAAGTTTGCAAACAGGAATAAAAAGGAATGGGGCAGTTTCAAAACTGGGGGATTTGTAGCACTGAAAGGAACAACTGTAGAAGAAAACAGTAAATTAAAATGTATAAAATGTGTTGGGTGACAAAGGCCAATCAAATCTCAACTTTTGACAGGAATCAAACCAAGATCCTGCTCATTAGTCATTTTTTAAAATCTCTGAATGAATTGAAGGGTTGCAAGAAATAAGGTGGTACTGAGGAAATCCTAGAAGTTCTACAGAATGGGCCCTGGAAATGTCCTTCTCCCACAAAGTCTCACAGGCTCAAGATACATGCAATTAAGTTGAGAAGAGAAACAAAGGATGGTTACAAAAAGGATGATGGGTTTGGCTATTAGCACATGTCCCTGACTGGACTCAATTAGGGAAAAAGCTAAATAAATTTCTGAGGGGGTTTTCTGACAAAAAGAAGGATCAGTTTGGACAAAAAGAGACTGCGTTTGCTTAAAATCTAGAATGACTCATGAGCTCTACTCTTCTACTGTCAGGAAACAGTCTGAGATCACTGCTCAAGTACCAGCACCATCATATTCTCTGCTGTTCTTGCCAATATGACCTAGGAGGATGATAGGGAAAAAGAAGACCCCAAAAGCATCGAGCAAAGAGCAATAAAGAATGTCCAACATGGAAGTGACTACAGATCTAATCAGGCCACCTTCTTTATCCCCAGGACAGGAGATCTGAAAAGTTTTGATGGGTGGAATTTTATATTTATTAGAGCAGCAAAATCTCTGTGTGCCTCCCAAACTTTCTCTTTCTCAATGGAGTTACTTATTGTCATTCTTCAATGGTACATTAGATTTTTGAGGGTGGAAAAATTTATTTCTAGTTCATAGGATCCTGGATTTCTAGGAGCCATGAAATTACTTTAGAGACTACGATGCATCAGTTAGTGATCTTGGATTTTGAGCTTGAAGGAATGAGTTGTCTTTCCTGGAAAAGAAATAGTGAATTTCATGTACAAGAAGGAAAATGAATCAAATATCTGGTGTCAAGCAGGATGTTTGTGTTAGTCATGAGTTCTAGGTCCATGGTTTTCAACATCCAAAATATTCTCTTTTTTCCAGATCATTTGCATGAATTCCCGTCACCTTTCCTTAGTAATGTGAAGGAGGAGGGAGGGAGGGATGATGAGCTTTAACTGATAAATTTTGAATACAAGTAATATGTGTCAATAAAAGGAAAAAATTTAATCATCAGTGCAAGACTATCTTTTCTTCTTTTGGCATGAGTAATAGCGATCTTCAAGAAAGTAGCTATTCTATCAATTTGGAACAATGAGTAATTACAATGAGAGTCCCCTACCTACCCATAGTATAAAGCTAGGGTGAACAAAAAATTAACTTGTGCTATTTAAGACTCTTAATTTAGAGACTGATTATTACTACAATATTAATATTCTTCTTCTGGCTGATAAATGAAGGATTTTTTCATATCAGCATTTGCTACAGCAAGTAATGTGATCTCCTGTAATTATGGCAAACTTATTTTATTTATTCTTTATTACTGCTTATAGATAATGTGATTGGTTAAGACAAGGTTGATGAAGGGCCTTAATTTCTTAAGAGATTCCTCTGTTTCTACTTTTACTAAAATTTGTGCTTTTTAAATTTACCATCCCTTCCTTAAAAAATAAATAAAGTGGTCAAGTGATAAAATTACTCAGTTCCATTGATAAATCTTGACTACACAGGTGTCTGTTTGCTTTCTTATTAAAACGAAAACAAAAACTTTCTTTCTAATGGCTCAATAATGTTAGAGTAATTCTATTTGGGATATTCATAAGCTTAGACTACATGTGATCTACTTTTCTTCTATAGCAGTATACATCAAGATTTAAAACACGACTAAAAAAACTAGTGAAAACAATGAAAGACAACATAATCACAAACTGAAGATATTCTTTGGATTTAAGATCATAAATTTATTTCAATAAATATCATCACTGAGAAGGAAATAGATGCAACTAAAAAAGACTGAAACCCTTTGGGGCAGTCAAAATTATTTGAGTGTCTTAAGAACAATGTCGCCTAACACTATTTCTTTTATGCTAGTAGAAAGTGACAGCTTCTTCTCATTCCCCAGGGCCTATTTCAAATTCTGTGTTTGGAGACCTAACTCTTAAAGTCTAAGTCATCCTTGATTCAGAAGTCAACAACGTAGGTAAAGACAATCTGCTCTTCTGTTCAATTCAGTTTCAAGTAAAACAGTAGATAATACATTTAACAGAATTTTTTTTCAGATCATAATGTTCACTCTTCAGTGAGCCAATGAAGAGGTTTATATGAAGGTTTAAATAAAAGCAAGATTTTTTTAATTATCTAGATTCCTTACCTTGCCATTATCAAATGGTCAGAATAAAAAAGATTAATTTAATTAAGTCAACAAAAATCTCTTTGAATATAGGCTAAAATCACCCAGTGGCATCAGAATATTTATTAAAATATTACATACAAAATAATTAAATATTATATTTTATTCTAAATACTTGGTTTCATGGACTAACAGCCTCTGTTCTTTAAGGAATCATTTTTGTATGTTTCGGTGGAGTTCTTCTATCATGTTTTGCTTTTCTTATAAGAAAACCACACTCTTGTAGGTAAGATAGGAAAAGTTGTCTTTTACAGTCTTCCAATATCTAAGCTTCACTTCTATGGATACATTAATTAATTCAAATACTTGAAAGAAGACAATGACAATGTATTAAGACTTCAAGTTAGATAAACTTTGGAACTTATTTCTCAAAATCTCTTTCAGTCTGTTAAATAGATATAATAATATATAATATCTACCATAAATGGTGGCTATATATCTTAGAATGAGATGATGCATAAAACATCATTTTAGACATGTACATAGTGGTAAGTAATAATTCAACAAATGACTACTGCTATAAGCTCATGAAAGAAAGACAAAAAATAACACAGGAGTTTTTGGAAGCACAGATTTGTATCAGAGTCTAATAGGTAATCCTTTGAAGTTTCAGTTAATAATAATTTTTTTGAGAGTAAGGATAGTGGTTCATACAATTTTTTGATGCTTCAGAGCAACTGACATGTCTTATTCAAAATAGGTAATAAAAGCTTTAGTGATTGAATTTTCACAAATATGAAGCTGAAATTCAGTGACAATTTTGCATTTTTTCTTGCAAGTTTTTGTGTGATGGTGGTGTTTTCACTTTAAATCTACGAATTTCCTGAAGGTGTAATGTGGGTGCAGATATGAGGGAATAAACTGATTGCTTACTTTGGAACTTTGTTTTTATTTAGTGGTTATGTACTAGTGGATAGCATACAATATTTTTCCACAACTAGAAGCTAATAGAATACAATTCAAACTTTGGGGTTTCTAAATTTATTCTCAATTGGCAAAAAGATTATTTTCATTTTTCAGCAAGACATAAAATGCTCAAACAGTTGCAAACAACTCTTGGAAGGAACATTTTAATGAGTCAAATGTAAATATATGTAAATAAATTAAACCCACACAAATTAACTTTCCATAAAAGCACTTATAATTAAGAGGAAAAGTGTCTGACAGTAAAAATTTGAGTTTTGCTTAGCTTTAGCCAGCCAAGAGAAACAAATCATGTCCAAGATTATCCTGACTCTATTATGATGAAATATAGAAATACCACTATTTTCCACTGGCAATGTAGTTCCTAGAATTTAAGACAAATTCACCCTACAAAAGGAATCCATTAGTGTACAATCCATGTTTTTGCTTTTCCCCCAAAATTAGTGCAGCAGCCAATGAGAGAATAGCCTAATTCAAGAAAGATAAGCCTAAAAGGTAGAATCAGAGAGCTTACGTATAATCTTAACCCTCTTTCCTCCAAGTCATTACTGTGTGTGTTTGTGTGGGTGGGTGTGTGTGCGTGCGAAGGGGGACCAAAAACCAGAATTTATTTATTAAAAATAGTGTATTTATTCTTAAATGTTTAAACTTAAGTGCCCTTCAAAGTACTCTCTGTTCGATGCAATATACCTATCGAGAGGCTTTTTCCACTGCTCAAAACAGTTTTGGAACTTGTCGATTTTAATGCCTTTTAGTGTTTCTGCCATTTTTTGTTTTACCTCTTGCACATCAACAAACCATTTTTCTCTGAGGACTTGTTTAGTCCACGTAAACAAACAAACAAACAAAAAAGTCACTTAGGGCATGATTGGGTAAACAGGGGGGTGGGCACTGGGCTCATACAATTTTTGGTCAAAAACTGCTGAACACTCAGCATGGGGTGGGCAGGTGATCTCTAAATTACCCATGATGAAATGGGCAAATCTGTTGACAATCTCAACAAAAAAAAAATTCACTGAAGCCAAACATAGCTTCTCACAACAACGCTAGGTGATAGCTGATGCTGATGGTTACTAGAACAATTACATAACAGGGGAAGCCTATTCAAGGAGCATATCCTCCAAAAGATAATTCCAATTTTTGAGGAGTGCCCCCTCATATATCTCTAACTTTTGGACTCAACCCAGAACTAGGCAAATCTATTCTCAATTCTCTATGTAGCCAACATTAGTCTGTTCTTAATTTCCATCTTGACATAGACATTCATTTTTTTAGTACGAATTTTTATTATAATCATCCTTTCTGCAGATTTATTCTCAATGTCCATTTTGTTTTCTCCACCCTCATATGGTGACTCTATTCTTCTTTTGTTTAAACTCAGATTACATCAATACATCCCCCATAAATAGCAGTTTTTTACAGTAGTTAATGCTTTTCACACAATCCTTAACAAAATGACTAAGGAGAAACAGATCTAATGCTTCTTAATACCAAGAGTTCTGGTTCCCAGCTTTATGAGTGATTTCATAATAGTTTCAAAGAAGAAACAATGACATTAAGTAGATAATCTTGCTATTTGCTTGATAACTCCTGTGGTTTCTTCTCTTCCTTAGGTAGTCTTAAAGGCACTCTACCTCTGCAGACTCTAACTAAGGCAATGGCTGTGTGAGTTCCCAAAGCTCAGAGCCTGCTTTTTTTCTGGATCTTTCCATTTATTACAGTATAGGTCAGGTGCTCTTGGTCACTCCCTCAGCTTCTCTATAGGACTATAAATCAGGATGGAAATGAGGTCCCTCTTCTGCAGTACTTTCCACTATCTATCTGTGCTCCATCCAAGAACATGTCTCCATAGGATAATGAGAACTTGGGAGTTCGGCTAAGTTTTTGCATTTTATTCCTCAATAAATTATGCTTCACATTGTGGTGGTTTCTGTTTTTATCCTCTAGCATTGCCACTTTTTTTTTCCTCATAAAGATCACCTAGACTGACTATGTACATAATGCAAGATCTCTGTCTACAGTATCAACAGATTTTTAAAAATATTTTAAACTGTTTATGTTTGTTGTCACATTTTACAAACAAATTATTGTGTATGTACAAGTGCTTAGTAAGGCCCTGTTCTGGGATACAATTAAGAATGCAGACACTGTAGCACAGTATTCAAAATGTTCTGTGGTCTGAGAACACATTTTTTTAAGCTTCATCTCCCACTTGTGAAAAGAGAAACAGATACAAGCATCTGCTATTAACTGGGCACCATACACTTTAATTTTCATAGTTTGCTTACAAACTTCCCAATTTAAAACAAAAGGCATGCATGAATACATAAAAAGTTTATCATTTTTATGGATCGAGTCCATAAAGTCCATTTTTATGGATCTGTTTTTTTCTCTCCAATCCTTATTGCCTTAAAAAAAACATGAAATTTTAAAGGTTTGCCTACTTCCAGTGCCCAAATGCTTTCCACTCTACCATGCAGTGTCTGGCACAGAGTAAATGTTTAATAAATATTTTCGAATAAGTGAATGAATAAAAAACAAAGTAAAATAAAAAGGTATCATTATTTTTGCTATTTTGAAAATAACTTTTTATCTGAGACCTTTAGAAAATTTTGCGTTATTTCCTGCACAAAAAATATAGTAAACATGTGTTTCTCAATAGTTTCTGACAAATACAGTTAAAGATCATTTTTCTTTAGTTTTTTTAGTGATCCCAGGAATAGTTCTTAAATTACCAATAGTTCTTAAATTACCTTGTGTTCTCATCTTCTGCCTTTAATAGATTGTCAACTACCACAAAACATTAGCTTTAAAGTGGATAAAATGCTGCTTGACTCATTGGTTGGCTAAGCTGCAGAAGTGTGAAAGCAATGTAAGGCCACTGATGAATTGTATTTACTGACTTAAGGAAAAAAAACCTATCAATTTATAAAGCTTGACCTAGATGAAACCCCCAAGAGCCAGGATCTTACTTGAGAATGCACATCAGTGTCTTCAAATTCGATTAGTGTGATTTTCCAAGACATACCACGGCTCCCAGCAAAGTGTCCAGCCACTGGAAACACAATCAATCATGCCAGGCATCATAAGCTTAATGCAAGCCCCCCAAGTGCATCATAGAGAGACATCAGGAAAACAACCAGGGGGAAAAAAGAGAAAGAGAAGACCTTGCTAAATAAACATAATTTATACTCAGAATTTAAAATTTCTCTTCTCCCACTCAGAGGAAGATTTCATGCTAACAATAAATAGTGGAGATTTGCTACCTGAGTAAATCTCCTTTGAAAATATCCTCTGACAAGGTAACAGGCTAAACAAAGAAAAAATATCCAAGAGATATCTCTCATCTTGTCATATAAGTAATATAGTTGTAAGGTGCCTTCAAGACATTCTCTTGCTGGGGAACAAATTAAATGAATAAGTGACTTATTTAATGTCAAAAAAACTCAGTGTGAGCAGGGCTGGAACTCAAAACCGAAGCCTCTGCACTCACAGTTCAGAGCCTTGACCACTCTACCATGAAAGATCATAAGATATACAAAGGAATCTGCTAGTGAAATGATTACAATGAGAAAGAATGATAAATTGTCTGCTGGTCGATGAGCTTATACATAAAATGATGCTGTTAGATCTGAAAGGAAACTTACAGATAATCCACTCCGACCTTTGATATGCTATATATGAAGAAACTAAGATCACATCTATTAAAAAATGCATTTAAGGTTATACAGTCATAAAATTTGGTCTGAAATCCAATTGCTATTTTAGCTCTTAGTTCATTTTTCCTATGCTTCACCATGGTAAGTCATAAGGTAGGACTAAGATACGGGTGGGAGGGTAGACTTGGCTCAAGGTAGATCTGATATGTGAGTTTTCCTTCTGAGTGATGTTAAGTAGTCCTGCTCAAGCCATATTTGCATCAAGATTTACAAGAAGACCGTGAAGTCTTCTGGACGAATGATGTAGTCACATATATAGTTGGATTGTTATATCACAGCAATGCCTCACACAAAGGATAGACACCAAAAGAAACCGAATTGTCAGGGAAGACTGAAGAATGCTTCCTTCTTCAATCCCCCAATCACTTTTCCTATGTGAAAAAGATGTCAGGTGCAATGAGCCAAACTGAGCAACTGGAATTAGTGGTGGAAGAAGAAGCAAGTCCGGGATGGACGAGCAGTGGCTCACGCTTTCCCGAAGGAGGGTGTGCCATGCCCTAGGCGTTCTCAAAATTTGAGGAGAAAATACCAGGGCCTGAAATGAGGTCTGAACTCCTATTATTACACAAACAGGGACAAACAAGAACTAACAGGGACTAACAACGGATAAGATTCAATTAATGTGAATGTGATCTTGTTATTACCCAAAAATTAGAAATCTATGAAGCAGTTTGGGTTTTCTTTTTTAAAAGTGTGTGTGTGTGTGTGTGTGTGTGTGTGTGTGTGTGTGTGTGTGTGTGTAGACGTGCTTGTTTAAGAGTAATCAATGGTTTCAGAGATTCAGTAGTGTCATAGTATTTCAGAGAGTGGCATCATTGTGAGTTGAGTTGATCAGAAATGGTAACACATCAAAATAACCATACTTTTTTAAAAAGTGGTGAAACTGAAGAACAAGTCTGAATAACGGAACTTCATAAGCTTTAACATTTCTTTTGGATTCCTGGTTATGAGTTTTGGTTTTAAATCCAGACTAGAAAAATGGCATGTGTCTGCTGAGATTCCATAGATAGACCTTCTTCTTAAAACATAATATAGCATATAATTTTAAAAATAAATGTAAATATTAAGCTACTTTCTGAGATAATTAGAGAATATCTGGGGGATAAAAATGAGGCCTGGAAATTGCATGAAATATATAAGTTAAATGCTACTTTATGAGTTACTATTTATTTATAGTCTGTCTATGAAATAAGATTTTTAAGTTTAGAGTGAACTCTATAAAGTGGTAGGAAATATTTTTTAGCTGAAGAAAATGCCAGAGATAATGTAAATAATTTGGTTTTAGTGTGGAATAGGTTCCAGAGACATACATAAGACTCTGGAAATAAATATATTACCTTCTCCCAAATTTACAAAAGGTCCACCGATGACATTAATGTGAACCTCAAGTTGAGTGCCTTTTATAGAATTTACCCTCCTCTCAACACACCAGTTATGGTAAATTATTTACCAGACATAGTCTAAATACCTTAAATGTATGCCAGTTCCATTTTTGCACAACTGCAATTATTTGAGAATTTCTTCATATGCCAATTAATGTTTCATTTCCCTGTAATTTCTATCCTCTTATCTTAATGTAAGAAAAACACAGAAAATGCCTGTTTCCTCTACTATAAATCATTCATTCAACTTTTCAAATTTACACATGAGAAAACTACAGTTTTCAGAAGTAATCTGACTCCTGTCATAACTGAGATTTAAACTCAAGCCTTCAAACCTCAGTGCAGTGCTCTATCCACTATGGTAGGCTGAATTCTAAATTTCCTTTCACTAATAAAATGTCATGAGCTTTTCTTCTACCCTAAAGCTATGATTCTCAATCCTTTTCTACTCAGTGCCCTTTTAATTTTATCTTTCTTTTGCTCTCCTAAAATGAAATTAACAGATAATGCAATGTACCTACATAAATAACTTAAACAAACAATGTAAGTATTTTATACAAAGTAATGTATTTATAATATTATGTATTTCAATATAAATGTTTGGGCATAACAATACCAGATTTGTAGAATGCCTGTGCATATTTGTAGAATCACTGTGAATATGACCTCTATAGGTGCAGGCTGGCCCAGGAGTGTTGTCATATCATGAGCAACACTACAGAGTGTGATGTGCATTTCTACAATGATGAATAATTCCAGGTTAGAAAATGGAATAAAATTCATTTTCAATACAATTTTCACAGTAGAAGCATACCTGGAATATTCACTTGTGTTTAAACTATATGAAATTATTTTGAATGTCTGTATGAAGTGGAGTTTGTTTCTCAGCTGCAAAAGTACAAACAGGTATTTCATGTACATTGATGTCCTGTAAAACATTCAAAAGTTGTGAGAAAAAGTAACACATTTTGTTGTTTAAGACTCTTGACCATTAAAGGCATCTGGCATCCCTAGATGCCAGTAATCCCACTTCCATTTATAAGAACAATGAAGATCATCCCAACAGATGTTCAAATACCTCAAGGAACGGGAACCACCCTTACAGAAAACCCAAACCCACTCAGTAAGTACAAGAACTACAGAAGATTTGCAATCTATTTCTACAGAAACATGTATCAGTACACAAAGAAACTAAATGTGAGCAAATATCTCTTTTTATGTATGAGGAAAAGGTAACCTGGACTTTTGGGGGCCAAAGATCACAAAACAGGGAGGTAGAATTCAAGCCTCCTGCCTCCTATACCAAGCTGCGGAAGCCTCGATCCTCAGCCTTAATACCATTGCAATGAAATCAGTTTAAAGGTGTTTTAGTTAAAAAATATTTACACTATTGAAGTTTGACATTTTAACGAATGAATAAATGATTCTATTATATGAGAATTTTATATAACTAACATTAGTGGATAGCCTGATATGCCTTCTATACTAGCAACATTATTGTAAACAGTGCCTATCACTTTAACTCTCAAAATGTTCTGATTTTTTTAATGATAAAGTATTGCCATAATGACCTACTCTTCTATCTTTTGTTTGCTGTAAGTCTTATTGGATGATTTTGACTCATAGACTAATACTTCTGCTTATACACCTTTCTGACAAATGTGCATTTTCTCCCCCTCAATCTGCTTCATTGCATCAATTATCCCCCTTAAAACCTGGTTGTGTTCTCTAAACTATAAGTTTCATAAAATGGTTGATAAACACTCATGTTAGAGCATGATTTTCTTTGAGCTAATGCATATTATACATTCAAGTAAAAAACAGTAGCGTTTATATTAGGAAATATAAGGAAAACTGGCCTGGGTTAACTCATTCTGCCTGTCGCTCAAAGGCTCAGGGTTTCTTCATGATTAGCTAAAACACTATAATCCAATTGCAAGGTAAAAGAACGTGAGGAGATGAGGAGGATACTGGTAAGGAAACTCAGTGGTTGGAACATAACCAAAGACGGGAAGGAAAGAAGTGGAATAATTAATGGTGATGGTGCAGTACACATGATTATTTTATTACGGGGGCCAAGATAAATTGTCTTCAGTAAAATAAGTGGTGAAAATGTTATATTACTGTTTCCAAGTTCAGCTCCAAAATGTGTCAGTTTTCTAGGTTCCAAGTTTACTAAATTGGAGGAGGCAAAACTAATCCTAAGGCAGTACTATGACATCTCTCTCTTTGTTTGATAAATATACTTGCTAAAAATAACTTTAGGAACCTAAGTACACATGGCATGTATATTAGTATTCAATTGCTGATACAAAAATTACCACAATAAAATTACCACAAGTTTAGCAAATTAACTAATACAAATGGATTATCTTACTATTCTAGACATCAGAAATCTGACACAGGTCTCACTGGACTAAGATAAAAGTGTTGACAGGATTGCATTTTTTCTGGAAGCTCTAGAAGATGATCCATTTTCTTATTTTGACCAGACTTTAAAGATGATACACATTCCTTGGTACATGGTTTCCTTCCTATGTCTTTAAAGCTAGCAACAGTTGGTTGAATTCTTTTTTTCACATTGTGTTTCTCTGACAATTCTGTACTCACATCTACCTCTGACCAAAGCTAGGAAAAGTTCTCTACTTTAAAGGAGTCATATGATTAGATTGAGCTCACCCAGATAATACAGGATAATCTCATCTAAAGGTTCTAAACCTTATTTACATCTACAAAGTACCTTTTGTCATATAAGGTGACATACTCACCAGTTTTGAGGATTCACCTGTGGAGCTGTTATTTTGCCTATCCTGGTATGAACAGAAAACCAAATCAAATAATCTAGATAGAAAGTCTGTCTCCAATTACATAAAAAAGCAGTTATGTCATACAAGTGACTGCTCACTCAGTGACGATGCTTATATTCTATAACTCTTCATATTCCTGGTTCTGATGACTTCTTCCTGATTTTTCAAATGCTCCCTAGATCTTGCACAGCCTTATATCACCAAAACTGTTTAAATTCTTCTGTGTAAGTATTTTTTTTAATTTTTTATTTTAAAGATGTGGGGTACAATTCAAGATTAAATATGCAAATGTTCATTATGCAGGTGACCTTTTTGTTGCAATGTTCCCCTCTCTCCCCTGGCAGAATCCCACTACTGCCAATCCCACCCCCCTTCCCCAGCAATTTCCCACTACTGACAATTTTGTCTTATAGTATTACAATAATTTTTCAACGTCCACTTCTGAGTTAGAACATGTGATTTAAGTTTTTTGCTTCTGTGATGGATCACTCAGTGTTATAGACTCTAAGTCCATCCAAATTGCTGTGAAGTTCATAATTTTGTCCGTCTTTGTGGCTATGTAATATTCCATCGTATATATGTGTCACATTTTTAAAAATCCAGTCCCCTTTCGATGGGCAGCATGGTTGGTTCCATGTTTTTGCTATTGTGAACAATCCTGCAATAAACTTGTGTGTGCAGGTATCTTTTTCATAGAGTGATTTGAGGTTCTCCAGGTATATTGCCAGTAGGGGGATTATGGAGTCATATGGAAGGTAGATTTTTAAATCTTTTAGGAATCACCAACTGTTTTCCACAGAGGTTGTACTAGTTTACACTCCTAGTATAGAAGTGGTCCCTTTTCCCTGCATCCTTTCTAGCATCTGTTGTTTTTTGAGTTATTCATGATGGCCATCCTGACTGGAGTTAGAAAAACTGGCTAACCACATGCAGAAGATTAAAACAAGACCCCTACTTATCAGCATACACAAAAGTCAACTCTAAATGGATCCAAGACCTAAACATAAAACCTCAAACTATTAGAAATGCAGGCCAGGCTCAGTTACTCAGCCTGTAATCCCAGCACTTTGGGGGGCTGAGGCAAGTGGATTGCCTGAGCCCGTGGGTTCGAGACCTCATCTCTACAATAAATCAAAAACTAGCCCGGCATGGTAGCATGTGCCTATAATTCTGGGTACTTGGAAGACTGAGGTGGAAGGATTGCCGAAGCCCAGTAGGTTGAAGCTGCGATGGCCAGGAGCGTGCCACTGCACTCCAGTCTAAGGGACAGAGTGAGACTCCAACTCACAAAAAAGAAAGAAAGAAAAAGAAAATGCAGAAGACACCCTTATGGAAATTAGAATTAGAAATTAGAACCACTTCCTGATCAAAATACCAAGTGCCCCTCCCATAAGAGATAGGATAGACAAGTGGGACCTCATCAAACTGACAAGCTTCTGCAAAGTCAAAGAAACCATCAAGAGAGCAGGGAGACAGCCCACGAACTGGGGAAAAGACATTTGCCAACTGTATATCTGACAAAGGCCTAACATCTAGGATCTACGAGGAATTCAAACATGCTGGAAAAAAAACAAAGAGCACCATTACAAAGTGTGCAAAAGATATGAATAGGCACTTCTCAAAAGAACAAATATGAGCTGCCAAGAGATACATGAGAAAATGCTCAGCCTCACTACTCATCAAAGAAATGCAAATTAAAACTTTCATATTTTAAGTAGTTCCAAGATTCTGGTAAAAATTGTCCTGTTGGAAATATGGGGCAGGATGTATCTTTATGCTCCATATTCAAGGGCATTTGTTTTAGCCATAAAATTAAACTGAATGTTCTTCAGATTTAATGAGAGCATAAAGTATTGTAAGAGCTTGTGATACAGAATCAGATTCTTATCAGTTTGAGTCATAGTTCTACTGCTTACCAACTTTGCAAAGCTATTTAGCCTACCTCTGTCTTAGTGTCTTTATCTGTATAAAAAATAGATAGTTGTTTAAAAGATGAAAAAGTATTTATTTATTTATCTATCTATCTATCTTAAATAGGACAGGGGAGGGTAGTCTGAATTGGGTTATGAGATCCCCGGGGTGAGGTACCTCACCTCAGCCATTGACTCACTTCTCAAGGCCATGATCTGTCCAGGGTCTGACAGAGGAGATACACCCGGCCCCTTCCCAAAGGTCAGGGTCCAAGGCATCTCCTGCCCAGTCTGTTCTCACACAGAGCCCCATCACCTGGGAACTCACCCCTCTGGAACTCAGAGAGAAAAAGGAAGTATGTAAAAGTGACACATAAAGTACTGGAAAGTGTACTTTAAAAATATTGATATATTTTTCACGTTTGACTTTAGGGTAAACTTCTACAGGATCTAAATTTATACTGATTTTGTTCTACATGTCACACAATATGTTATTGATTTGCAATCAGGAATGTATTTCTCCTTAAATATCAATTTTTTCTTAAGAATACACTTTTTGTTACTTAAAAAAATGAGATACTTAGTGAGTCTCACAATTTTTCACATTCTTTCTTTCTTATTTGTGCCAATAGCTTCTTCCCTGCAACTTTGTATTACTTTCAATTGGAATATTGAAAACATTTTCTAATTTTTATCTATCTTCAATTCATTTTATAAAATAGCATTGGCCAGGAACTATAGACTCACGCCTATAATTCCAGCACTTTGGAAGGATGAGGTGGGAGGATTTCTTGAAGCCAAGAGTTTGTGACTAGCCTGTGCAATATAACAAGAGTTCATTCACTCTACAAAAAAAAAGAAAAGAAAAGAAAGAAAGAAAAAAACTTAGCCCTGGTGTTGTGGCATATACCTGTAATCAGAGAGCTATTCTGGAGGCCAAGGCAGGAGGATCACTTAATCCCAAGAGTTTGAGGCTATAGTGAGCCATAATTGAACCACTCCAGACTGGCTAACAGAGTGAGACTGTATCTTTATAAAAATAAAATTAGCCGGGCTTGGTGCCTCAGCCTGTATTCCCGCGCCTTTGGGAGGCTGAGGTGAGTGGATTGCCTGAGCCTGCGGGTTTGAGACCCGCCTGGACAGCGAGACCTCATCTCTACAATAAATCAAAAAATCAGTCAGGCATGGTAGCGCATGCCTGTAATTCCGGCTACTTGGAAAGCTGAGGCAAAAGGATCGCCAGAGCCCAGCAGGCGAGGCTGCGGTGGCCAGGAGTGGCCACTGCATTCCAGTCTGGGTGACCGAGTGAGACTCCAACTCAAAAAATAAAATAAATAAAATAAAAATTAAATTAAATTAAATTAAGTTGTGTTAAAACAGTGGTGTTGGTATGTCTCCATTGTGCTTAGTTCCAGGATTGCTGTACCTCAGCTGTTGGTCAATAGATGTATTTCCCTCAAAAATCTCCATTGATATAAAGACTTAACAAACTGGAATATAAAATGAAAACTAAAGCATGCATCTTTCTAAACAATAACAACAAAAAGATTTCATAAAATTTTCTCAAATATTTTATAGCATGTTTTACAGAACTGTAGAATGCTGGAACTGTAAAGAACCTTATCTACTACAAACTCATTTTAACATGTATGATGTGAGGCCAAGGCAGATTAAGCAATTTATTTGACTAAAGTTGCTTACTAGAGTTATTAATAACAAAATTGGAGTTAAAACCAAGGTAGCCTGAATCTTACTTAGTAAGAGTTCTTAAGTTCTACATTCTTTCTGTTTTGGAGAATGTAAATTTATCTGTAAGTACTTACAAGCAGTTATGTAGGTAATGACTCAGTTCTAAATATTTGCTTCAAGGTCTCAAATTACATTCTTAACCTGAGAAAGAGGAGCTGGCCTTGTGTGTGTGTGTGTGTGTGTGTGTGTGTGTGTGTGTGTGTGTGTGTGTGTGTGTGCATATACGCGCGTATACACATGTGTGTGCGTGCATGTGTGTATCTTCAGTGTTAGTATTATTTTTACATTAAATAAAATACCAGAGACACACTAAAATATTCACATCTCTCTTGAGCTTATTGGTGACTCATCCTAGATCATATTAGAAGCTATTGCTCTTCAGTTCATCCCAATATAAAACACTAAAATTGAAGTTTATTGGAATTATGATGGTTGATCATTTCCAATCTGTGTGTGCAAGACCAAGGCAACACCAAACTAATATGCTATCACAAACAATTAAAAAGAAATTGAATCTAATAAGTGGCCATTGACTCTGATGAAAGTCAAACATTTGGACATCCAATTTATTTTCATTTTGTTTTTATCATTATGCCATTCTATCTCTCCAACTGATAATAATTCAAGTTTCTTTCTTGATCTTCACTAATATGTGAATATAAGGCATACATTTAAGAAAAATATGACCACATCCATAACTGATGGATTAAAACACATATATAATGAGTATGGGGAATTCATTTCAAATTCTAGATAATTTTACAGTAAATATTTGACAAATCTGAGAGTTCTAAAATGTTTTTATTTTGCTCATTTAGAGGTAAATTTTTGACAGTATATTCTAAAATTTTATTTTATCCCCTAAAAACCAGAAGATAGTTTATCAGAAAGACAAAGGAGGAAAAAAGATAAGCTAGAATAAGTTCAACAACAATAAGATTTGGAGGATTAAAAAAAGAAGAAATAGATTTAAGGAAATAACCATCTGGAACGAGACTGTTTAAAGCCTTGTGGACTTAAGTCAGTTTGTTAAGCATGAATAAAAGTTAAATAAGATGAAGAAGAAAAGAAATACCAGATTTTAAAATTCTAAAAGAAAAAAACTACAAACAAACTTCTGTGAACAATAAAAAAGTACTAAGGAAAGAATCACCATGATTATTCAAACCAGGTCATTTTATTTATAATTAGTAATAAATAGACTAAATTTTAATTTTGGTAATATAAAGGGAAAAATTATCTTTATTGTGCTTGATCTCTGCCCTTCAACATGATTGCTATTACTCTCTTGTGTGTAAGATTAAGAAATAATAGCCGGGCTCGGTGGCTCAGCCTGTAATCCCGTGCCTTTGGGAGGCTGAGGTGAGTGGATTGCCTGAGCCCGTGGGTTCGAGACCCGCCTGGGCAGGGAGGCCTCATCTCTACAATAAATAAATAAATAAACCAGCCGAGCGTGGAAGCGCATGCCTGTAATTCCGACTACTTGGAAGGCTGAGGCAGAAGCATCGCCGGAGCCCAGCAGGTCGAGGCTGCGGTGGCCGGGAGTGGCCACTACACTCCAGTCTGGGCAACAGAGTGAGACTCCAACTCAAAAAAGAAAAGAAATAGCCCAAAATAATGATGTTATAGATGCTTATTGCATGTTTTTAAACATATGTATTAACTCTATTTGTTCTTAATGAATTAAGTAGCTTTAAAACTTTTACTGATTTGAATTAAGACAATTGGTTATCATTTATTTTCTTCTGTTATCAAACTGAACAGTCCCTAGTATCATTTATTCAGCAGCCAAAATTATGTATTTGTTTCTAAATTTTAATGTGCCTTTACCGTCTCTTAATAATTTTTTTTTTTTTTTTTTTTTGAGTTGGAGTCTCACTCTGTCGCCCAGACTGGAGTGCAGTGGCCGCTCCCGGCCGCCGCAGCCTCGACCTGCTGGGCTCCGGCGAACCTTCAGCCTCAGCCTTCCAAGGAGCTGGAACTACAGGCGCGCGTTACCACACCCGGCTGATTTTTTGATTTATCGTAGAGATGAGGTCTTGCCAAGTTGCCCAGGCAGGTCTCCAACCCGCGGGCTCAGGCAATCTCCTCACCTCAGCCTCCCAAAGCGCGGGATTACAGGCTGAGTCACCGAGCCCGGCTAATAATTTATTAAGACTGTCTCTAAAATTACATTTACTATGTCCTTTCTGCAATCAAACTTTTCCTAGATTTCACACCAGAGTGAATAAAGATTAAATAATTTCTAATTTTAAAAATATTGCTTTCACAAGTTCTTGCCCTCCCTTGCCCACACAAACCTCTCAGTTTTCCTTATAGTGCTTCTTCCTACCATCACTAATGATGGTAAAAACTAGTTCTCAAGCTGTACCAACCACATAATGGTTTCTGCCAAGTTCTTCAATATTCTTTAGCCCATTTATCAATCCTTTAAAATTGAAGGGGTCAAATTTAACCAATTTATAAAGAGAGTAATATCTCCTGATAATTTAAAAAATTTCTTTCTGTAATTGATTGTTTTCTTCATTATTTTCTTTGTACGGACTGCTCTTTTTCATCTTTTAATTATTTATTTTTCTTTCTTTATCTCTTTTTCTATTACTTAATCATCTCATCATTATCACTGCCTTTCTTCAATGAAATATTTTCAAAATCAATTGAGATTTTAGTTTCAGTCAAAATGAAGAAAGTACTCTCTTCACCATTCACTGACTTTAAATGTAACTAAAACCCAGGGTACAATTCATAGAGCACTTATGTTAAAAGTCTGAAATGTAAATAGTACCAGGTTGATTAGGAAAGAAAATCACTCTCTCAGCTGATTTCAAAAACAGCACAAAAGCTGGAAATGCAGATGAAGGCAAAAAGAACCCCAAGAGAAGTCCTATATTTCTGTTCCAAAGACAAGAAAAGAGAACTCTAAGAGAAAAAAAATGGAAAAAACTCCCTGGATATTTATATTTGTGTCTTCCTTTCTATCCCTTAACTCTCGCAGTGGTGGCAGTAATAATAGCAATTTCTTGGCAGACACCAGAAATGAAGAATGGAAAACCTTTTCTTAGGCAATTAAATTTCATTCCTGAGAGAATGTGAAAATTTCTATTGTTCCCCTTCATCTTCTCTCATTACAGCCCCAGCTAAAGACGCAGGTTCAAGAAGCATATGACAAAGTAGATAAACAAAAGCCTTCACTTTTCAGCTAGAAGTTCAAGAAAAGGAGTACCTGAAAATCAGATGATTTTAGTAATAATGGGCAGAGAAGAACCTAAAGAAACTGATCCTTCAAATTGATGTATTAACTCTTGGACTCAGTCTTGAGTTGTCCAAGCATGAATCTGACCCTAAGTAGGGCCCCAAAGGTCTGAGAAATTAAATACAAGAGAGAGAGAAAAAAAACACTTCCCAGTTCCAAGGCTAGCAATCAAATATTACACATTTGAGATAGAGCTAAATACTACTAAAAACTTTAAAAAAATAATTAAACTGACATTAAACCCACAGTTTACAAAGAAAGGTAAGAACTTGTAATTTTAACCTAATGATGTCACTGCATGCTAAAATAAAAACAAATAAATTGTATATTCTCCATAGATTTTAAACAAGACCAGACTCACATAACAAAATTCAAAAAATAGAGAACACAATCCAAAAGTATTCTGTATACAAAGGATAAAAAATGTTAATGTTTCTCAAAGAAAATTAAAATTAACACATACCAAAACTGAGATGACACAGATGTTGAAATTATAGGACAATAATTTCAAAGTAGCTATTATAAGCATGCTCTTATAAATAAAAAACATCATTCTTGAAATAAACAGAAAGATAGAAAATCTCATCAAGGAAATGCAAATATAAAAAAGAACCAAATAAATTTTATAACTAAAATATAAAATAAGCAGAGTTTAAATATCACTGAGTTAGCTCTACAGAAGTCTGAAGGTGACAGAAGAGTCAGTGAACTTGAACATAGATTAATAGAAATTATTCACAATGAACAAAAGAGGGAAAAAATGAACAGATCTCCTGAACTTGCAGAAAAATACTAACATGTCTAACATGCATGAATAGGGTACAAAAATACATATCAAAGAAATGAAGTCTTGAAGCTTCCCAAATTTTGCTAACAGTATAAATATACATATTCAATAAACTCATTTAGATATCAAACAGGATAAACTCAGAGAAATTCACACCAGAATAATTAGAATCAAAATGTTGAAAAATAAAGATATGGAAAAGAAAGTAATAACAAATATGTATACACCAAAAATAAATAAATAAAGACCTCAAAGTATATTAAACAAAGACTAACAGAACTCAAAGAAGAAATGAAAAAAACTCTACAATTAGAAGTTTCATCATTCCTCTCTCAGTAATCAATACAATAAACAGAAAGGATACAGAAGAACTGAAATCACCAATGACCAACAGTATCCAGGGAACATTTAAGGAATACACAAGCCAACAATAGTGAAATACACATTATTTTCAAAAGCACAAGGAACACTCACCAATAGACAAAGACATCCTGGGTCACAACATCTCAATATATTTTTACAATTTAAAATTATAAAAATATGCACATCACTGCTACCCCAGTGGCCTGGGACTTCCTCCTAATTCCCCTTGGGGTATCTAAGAGTGCACACTTGTGGGGTGCTTTAGCTCCTTTCTCCTGCACTATCCCAGAAAGCTCAAAACAGACAAAAAAAAAAAACAACTTGGGAAATCCCAGCTCTGCCCTCTGTCTAGGCTGGCTGGGCAATTCCTTGGAGCAACACTCACCAAACAGAAACCCTATAGCCACCATTGTAGCTGGCTTCTTCCACAAGTGCCACCTCCTGGCCAGAGGTCAACAATACAGCCCAACCCATGAAATACAGTACCTCAGTTTTGGAGAAGGCTGATCCCAAACACCAGCTAACAACACTTTCCAGGTCACTCCAGTTACGTAGGACACCATGAGCCAATACAGATACACAGCACAGGACTACCACAACTGACAGTTGAAAAACCCACTACACCAATGCTATATGTAACCAAGGGAACTGTACAGTGCCTACATCAGTCCTGCCCACCTCAAGAATTCTCTACCCAATTGAGAAGGAACCAAAAATAAATTCTGACAATATGAAAAAACAGAGTTCTCCAACACTTCTGAAAAGACAAATACCAACTCTTCAGGAACAAATCCACCCAAAATGAAATTTTTAAGAGTTCCAGACAGAATGCAAAAGATTGATAATAAAATTGGTCAATGAGCTTCAGGAGAAAATTGAAAACCAACATAATGAAATTAGGGGGGGGAAAAAAAACCTACTTAGGTCATGAATGAAAAGTTCCCCAAAGAGATAGACACCACAAGAAATCAAAAAAACTGAAATTCTGGAAATGAAAGACGCATCTAGGGAAGTACAATGTGCAGTAGAATGTCTTAACGGTAGACTAGAACATGCATAGGAAAGAATCTCAGAACTTGAAGACAAAAGAATGAAGAAACGGAACAAATTCTCCAAGAAATGTGGAATTATATAAAAAATCCAAACCTAAGAATCATAGGTGTTCCTGAGAAAGAAGAGATAGCAACAAGTCTGGAAAGCCTATCTAAGGGAATATGGAGGAAAACTTCCCTGGCCTTGCCAGGTCCAAACATTCAGATAAAAGAAATCCAAAGAACCCCCAGAAGATCTACTGCAAAAAGTTCATCCCCAAAACATATAATTGTCTGCCTATGCAGAGGAAAGAATTTTAAGTGTAGCGAGACAAAAGCATCAAATAAGTTACAAAGATAAACATAATTAGACTAATAATGGAATTCTAAGATGGAATCCTACAAGCCAGAAGGAATTGAGGCCCCATCTTCAATCTCCTCAAACAGATCAACTATCAGCCAAGGATTTTGTATCCTACAAAACTAAATTTCACAAATAAAGGAAGAATAAGTCCTTCACAAACAAGCAAATACCAAGGGAATTTGTCACCATTAGATCAGCTCTAAAAGAAATACTCAAAGATCTCTAAATACAGAAACAAAACGTCAAAATACACCAGTAGGAAAATGCTAGAAATCTTAAAGTTCACAAGCGTTATGGAACATCAACATAATAAAGAAAAATAAATAAATAAATAAAGTGACCAGATAACAACCAGTATGACAAATAGAACAGTACCTTATATATCATTATTAACTCAGAATATAAATGTTTCAATGTCCCACTAAAAAGATATAGAGAGATAAAATGGATTTAAAAAACATAACCCAAATATCTGCTGCTTTCAGTAGACCCTCCTAACTCACCAAGACTCCTATAGACTCAAGGTAAAGAGGTAGAAAAAAATATTCCACAAAATGAAAACCAAAATGAGCAGGAGCAGCCACTATCATATCAGATAAAACAGTCTTTTAATTAACAATAGTAAAAAAAAAGATGGCGATTATATAATGATAAAGGGATCATTTATATAATGATCTTCAATGAGAAGACATAACAATTTTAAACATGTATACATGTAACACCAGAGCCTCCAACTTTACCAAAAAAATCTACTAGACCTAAAAAAAAAAAAGAGGTAGACAACAATACAATAAAAGTAGGAGATTTAATATTCTACTGAGAACAATAGACAGACCATCAAGGCAGAAAATCAACAAAGAAAAATTGGAGTTAAACATGACTCTAGAGAAAATGTAACTAACAAATATCTGCAGATTATTTCATCCTAAAACTATAGAATGTACTGTTTCCTCATCAGCACATGGAATAGTATCCAAGATTGATCATATGGTAGGCCACAAATCAAGTCTCAATAGATTCAAAAAATCAGAATCATATCAAGTACCATCACAGACCAGAGTGGAATAAAACTAGAAATTAACTCCAAGAAGAACTCATGAAACCAAACAAAACATGGAAGTTCAACAATTTGCTTCTGAATAATCCTTGGGTCAGCGATGAAATCAACATGGAAATCAAAAAATTATTTTAAACGTATGATGGCAATAAAACACGATATCAAAATCTCTGGGTTACAGTCAAAACTGTGCTCAGAGGAAAATTTATAGTAGACACTTAAGGCCTATATTAATAATACTGAAAGATCACATAGCAACAACATAACATCACACCTCAAGAAACTAGAAAAATATAAACTATCCAAACCCGAAGCTAGCAGAATAAACAAATAATGAAGATCAAAGCAGAACTAAACAAAATTGAAATTTAAAAAATACAGTCAATGAAGCAAAAAGTTAGTTCTTTAAAAAGACAAACAAAATGATAGACCACTAGCTAGACTAATTAAGAAAGGAAGAAAAGATTCAAATTAGCTCAATGAAAAAGGAGACATTACAACTGATATGATGGAAATTCAAAAGATCATCCAAGACTATTTTGAACACCTCTATGCAAACAAACTAGAGGAAATGGATACATTATTGGAAACATACAATTCCCCAAACTTGAATCACAAAGAAATAACAGACCAATAATGAATTGCAAGATTGAAACAGTAATTAGAATTCTTCCCCCCACCCCTCACCAAAAAAAAGTCCATGACCTGATGGTCTCACAAGTGAGTTCTAACAGACCTTCATAGAAGAACTTGTACCAATTTTACTGAAGCTATTTCACAAGATTGAAAAGGAGGGAATCTTCCCCAACTCATTCTATAAGGCTGGTATTACTCTGATACCAAATCCAGAAAAAGACACAACAAAAAAAGGAAAACTACAGACCAATGTCTCATATGAACATAGATGCAAAAATACTCAACAAAATATTAGGAAGCTAAATTGAACACACATAAAACACACACACACACAGACACACACACACACACACACACACACTGGTTTTATCTCATGGACGTAAGGGTGGGTCAATACATACAATTCAATAAAATTGTTTCACTACAGAAAAAAGAATTAAAAACAAAAATCATATAATTATTTTAATAGATACAGAGAAAACATTTGATAAAATCCAGCATTACTTCATGATAAAAATCTTCAGCAAAATAAGCATGGAGAGAACATTCATGAAAATAATAAAAGCTATATATAACAAACCCACAGTCAATGTCATCCTGAATGGAGAGAAGTTAAACACTTTCTTCCTCAGAACTGGAACAAGGCAAGGATGCCCACTCTCACCACTACTATTCAATATAGTACTGGAAGTCCTAGACAGAGCAATAAGACAAGGAAAAGAAATACAGGGTGTGCAAATTGGAAAAGAATAAATCAAACTATCTCTATATGCTGACAATAGGACCTTATACCTAGAGAACCCTAAAGACTCTTTCAAAAGACTCCCAGACTTGAAAAATAAACTTGGGAGGATACAAAATCAACACACACATATAAGCAGCACTGCAATACACCAATAGCAACCAAGCTGAGAATCAAATAAAAAAATAAAAAGCTCAATTTCATTTACAGTAACAGTCAAAAAGCTAAAATACCTAGGAATAAATTTAGCCAAGGAGGTGAAAGATCTCTGCAAGGAGAAGCACAAAACTCTGATGAAAGTAATTGCAGAGGACACAAACAAACGGAAAAACATCCCATAATCATGGATTGGAAGAATCAAGATTATTAAAATGACAATACTTCTCAAAGTAATCTTCAGATTCAAGCAATCCCTATCAAACTACCAACGTCATTTTTCACAGAATTATAAAAAACAATCCTAAAATTCATATGGAATCAAAAAAGAGCCTTAATAAACAAAACAATCTTAAGCAAAAATAACAAAACTGGAGGCATCATATTAACTGTCTTCAAATTGCATCACAAGGTCATAGTAACCAAAACAGCATGGCACTGGTACAAGAATAGAGCATGCACCAATGGAACACACTAGGTAATCCAGAAATAAATACAAATAGCTAAAACCAACTGATCTTTGACAAAGCAGACAAATTCATACACTGGGGAAGGGACACCCTATTCAACAATTTGTCAAGAAAAGTGGATAACTACATGCAGAAAAATGAAGCTTTATCCCTATCTCCCACCACATACAAAAATTAACCCAAGATGGCTTAAAGATTTAAATATCAGATCTGAAACCATAAAAATACTGGAAGAAAACCTAAGAAAATCTCTTATGGTCATCAACCTAGGCAAAAAATTTATGGTCAAAACCTGAAAAGCAAAAATAACTAAAACATAAATTAATAAGTGGTACTTAATTTAACTACAAAGCTTCTGCACAGCAAAATCAATAATCAAGAGGACAAGTAGGCAATCTGTAAAACAGGAGGAGATACTCTCAAAATATACATCTGACATCTGACAAAGGACTACTATCCACAAAGAACTCAAACAAATCAGCAAAAGAAAAGCAAATAACCCCATTAAAAAGTGGGCAGATGACATTAACAGACATCTCTCAAAAGAAAGTATACAAACGGCCAACAAACATATAAAAAAAGTTCAACATCACTCATAATATGGAAAATTCAAATTAAAACCGCAATGATATGCCAGTCAAATGACATGTAACCAGTCAAAATGGCCATTATTTAAAAAATCAAAAATCAATAGATGCTGGTGCAGATGTGGAGAAAACAGAACACTTATACACCGTTGGTGGAAGTGTACATTTCTTCAACCTCTAGTGAAGAGTGGTATAGGGATTGTTCAGATAACTAAAACTAACCCTACCGTTTGATCCAGCAATTCCACTACCAGGTATCTGCCCCAAGGAATGCAGGTCAATATTTTAAAAAGATACCTGCGCCTGCATGTTCATCACAGCACGATTCAAAATTACAGATGTGAAATCAACCTAAATGCCCATTAACTGATCAATGGCTAATGAACATTTCATGTATATACACCATAGAATGCTATGCAGCCACAGAAAATAATTATACAATGTCCTTTGCAGTAACATGGATGGAGCCAGAAATCATCAACCTAAGTGAACTGACTCAGAAAAAGAAAAACAAACACTGCATGTTCTCACTCATATGTGGTAACCAAATGGTCACAAAGATGGAAATAATAGACATTGGCTATATAAGTCATATGTGGGGGAGGTGGGTTAGGGGCCAGTAACTACCTACAGTGCACAAAGTTTACTATCTGGGGAGTGGGGCATCTGAGACCCAATCCCTGTGGCTACACAATATGTCCATGTATGAACACTCATGTGTACCCTGAATCTAAAATTAAAAAGACATTCAAGATAACAATAATAGTACTTACTTTATATTTTCAGGCATTCTTACAAATACAAATTATCTTCCTTTCAATTAACAAATGTTATTACTGCTTTCTTGTTGCCTTTTCTTTTATCTTCTTTAGAATTGAACATTTGGTCAACTGTTTAAAAATAATAACAATAATAATATATTTTTTAGCATAATAAAATTAAATGATAAATCAATAACAAAAACTAGAAATATCTAAATTCTTGAAAGTTAGCTAACTTCCAAATTACTCATGGATTAAAAATGCTATCACAAAAAAATTAGAAGGTATTTTTAACTGGATAAAAATGAAAATAAAACCATCAACATTGGAAGAATGCAACTTAAGTCAGTGCTTACAGAAAACTATTGAGCAGTAAATGCTGTTACTAGAAAAAAAGGAAGATTTGGATTAAATTATCTAAGCATTAATCTTAAAAAATTTTAAAAAGAGTAAATTTAAAAAGAACTCATATTAAAAAATGATACAGAGCAGAACTTGATGAAATTAAAAGCAAAAAAGTAGCAGAAATAATAATGAAATAAGACTGTTTAAAAAAAATAATCATCAGCCGAGCTCGGTGGCTCAGCCTGTAATCCCCGCGCCTTTGGGAGGCTGAGGTGAGTGGATTGCCTGAGCCTGCGGGTTCGAGACTCGCTTGGGCAGGCAAGACCTCATCTCTACAATAAATCAAAACATCAGTTGGGCATGGTAGCACGCGCCTGTAATTCCAGCTACTCGGAAGGCTGAGGTGGAAGGATCGCCAGAGCCCAGCAGGTCGAGGCTGTGGCGGCCACTGCACTCCAGTCTGGGCGACAGAGTGAGACCCCAACTCAAAAAAAAAAAATCATCAATATTAATAAACCTTTTGCCAGCCTGAGAGTGAGAGAGAGAGAAAGAGAGAGAGAGAGAGAAAGTTGCAAATTGTCAGGTACTATCAACAAAAAATCCACAGACCCTGAAAATATAGCAAGTAATATTGTGAACAGTATTATGCAACATGTATTTAACAACTTAGATAAAATGAACCAATTCTGCCAAGCTCTGTGTCTCAGCCTGTAATCCCGCGCTTTGGGAGGCTGAGGTGAGTGGATTACCTGAGCCCGTGGGTTCAAGGCCCGCCTAGGCAACTTGACGAGACTTAATCTCTACAATAAATCAAAAATTAGCTGGGCATGGTAGCACATGCCTGTAATTCTGGCTACTCGGAAGGCTGAGGCAGAAGGATCACCGACTCCCAATGGGTCGAGGTTGCAGTGACTGGGAGCAGCCACTGCACTCCAATCTGGGGACAGAGTGAGACTCCAACTCAAACAAAGAAAAAAACAAAAAACAATTCTTTGAAAACTACAAATTAGCAAAACTAATTTAAGAAGAAATAGATAATCTGAATAGTATTCTAGTTGAACTCACCCAAGGGAAAAAAAAATCTCAAACTCAAATGCTTTTGCTAAGAAATTCTGTAAAACTTTTATGAAGAAATAAACTTATGTATATATACCTGCATTCAAAAACAGACAAGAAAGGAATATTTCCCACCTTATTTTATGAGACTTATTTTATGAGACATACTCTGATATGTAAATCAGAAAAGGGAATAAGTTTTTAAAAAGAAAGACAGAAAAAAAGAAAAAGAAAGAAAGAAAGAAGGAAAGCAAGCAAGCAAGAAAGAAAGAAAGAAAGAGAAAGAAAGAAAGAAAGAAAGAAAGAAAGAAAGAAAGAAAGAAAGAAAAAGAAAGAAAGAAAGGATACTTACTACAGACTAATATTGTTTATGAACATAAAGGTAGAATTTCTTTTTTTTATACTATATATTTTTATTTTAAAATTGTGGGGTACAGTTATGGGTTAGGTATACAAATATTCATTGTGCAGGTACCCTTGTTGATTAGGTGTGCCCCCCTTTCCCCAGACAGATACTGACTACCATTAATCCCACCTCCCTTCCCCTCTTTGCCCCCACCCCAATAGTTTCCTGCCATTGTCAATCTATGTCTTATAGTATTACGGTAGTTGTTCAAGATCCACTTATGCGTGAGAACATGTGATGCTCAGACCTTTGTTTCTGTGAGAGATCACTCAGTATTACAGACTCTAATTCCATCCAGGTTGCTGTGAAATTCATGATTTTGTTCTTTTTTATGGCTGCATAATATCCCATTTTGTATATGTGCCACATTTTTAAAATCCAGTCTTCTTTTGATGGACAGCACGATTGGTTCCATGATCTTGCTATTGTGAACAATGCTGCTATAAACACTCGTGTGCAGGTATCTTTTTGATAGAGTGATTTGAGTTCTTCAGGATATATACCCAGTAGGGGGATTGCAGGGTCATATGGAAGGTTGATTTTTAGAGCTTTTAGGAATTGCCATACTGATTTCCACAGAGGCTGTACTAGTTTACACTCCCACCAACAGTGTAAAAGTGTTCCCTTTTCACCACATCCTCTCCAGCATCTGTTATTTTTTGAGTTATTGATAATGGCCATTCTGACTGGAGTTAGGTGGTATCTCAGTGCAGTGTTAATTTGCATCTCCTTAATGACTAGTGAGGTTCAACAGTTCATCCTATATCTGTTGGCTGCTTGTATGTCTTCTTTTGAGAAGTGTCTGTTCATATCTTTTGCCCACTTTGTAAAGGGGTTGTTTGCTTTTTCCTTTTCAGTACATTTGAGATCCATCTAGATCCTTGATGTTAGACCTTTGTCAGACATGGAGTTGGCAAATACTTTTTCCCAGTCTGTGGGCTGTCTCCCTGCTCTCTTGATGGTTTCTTTGGCTTTACAGAAACTTGTCAGTTTAATGAGGTTCCACTTGTCTATCTTATCTCTTATGGCCTGTGCATTTCGGGTTTTGCTCAGGAATTGGATGCCATTACAACTTTCATAAGTGTGTATCCTGAATTTTCTAAAGATCTTATGGTTTGAGGTTTAACATTTAGGTTTCTGATCCATTTAGAGATAATTTTTGTGTATGGGGATAGATAGGGGTCCTGTCTGAATTTTCTACATGTGGTAAGCCAGTTTTCCCAGCACCATTTACTGAATAGGTTCTCCTCTCCCCAGTAGTGGGTGCTGGAGGCTTTGTTGAGATGAGTTGGTTGAGAAATTGAGGTTTTGCTTCTGGAATCTCAATTCTATCCCATTGGTCTATATGCCTGTTCTTGTACCAATACCAGGCTGTTTTGATTATTGTAGCTTTACAGTAAAGTTTAAAGTCTGGTAGTGTGATACCTCCTGCTTTGTTTTTTGTTTTGTTTTGTTTTGTTTTATTTTTGCTGAGGATTTTTCAGGCTATTCTTGGTCATTTGTGCTTCCATATGGATTCCTGTATTGTTTTTTCTAGATCTGAGAAGAATGTTGCTGGTAATTTGATGGGTATTCCATTAAATCTGTAGATTGCCTTAGGTAAGATGGACATCTTCACAATGTTGATTCTTCCAATCCATGAGCACAGGGTATTTTTCCACTTATTTGTGTCATCTTTGATTTCTTTGAGCAGTGTTTTGTGGTTTTCATTGTAAAGGTCTTTCACATCTCTGGTTAGGAAGATGCCAAGTTATTTCATTTTTTGTAGCTATTGTGAATGGGATTGTGCTTTTTATTCGGGTTTCTGTTTGTTTATTATTGGTGTAAAGAAATGCAATTATCTTTTGCACATTTATTTTGTACCTTGAGACTTTGCCAAAGTCCTTTATCAATGCAAGGAGGTTTTTGACAGATTCTCTTGGGTTTTCAAGGTATACAATCATGTCATCTGCAAAGAGAGATAACTTGATTTCCTCTTTTCCTCTTTGGATACCCCTGATTGTCTTCTCGTTTCTGATTGCTCTAGACAGGACTTCCAATAGTGTATTGAACAGTGTGGGGTGTGGGGTGAGAGTGGGCATCCTTATTTTGTTCCAGTTTTCAGGGGAAATTGTTCCAATTTTTGTATGTTTAGGAGTATGCTGGCTGTGGGTTTCTCGTAGATACTTTTACTATTTTGAGGTATGTTCCATGTATGCCTCAATGTTTGAGGGTTTTTATCAAGAAGCAGTGCTGGATTTTATCAAAAGTTTTTTCTGCATCTAAAAATATAATCATGTCATTTTTGTTTTGATGTCTGTTGATGTATTTAATTACATTTGTGGTCTTGCGAATGGTGAACTAGCCTTGCATTCTGGGGATGAAGCCGACATGATCATGATGGATGATTTTTGAAATGTGTTGTTGAATCTGGTTTTCTAGGATCTTGTTGAGAATCTAAGCATCTATGTTCATCAAAGATATTGGCCGGTAGTTCTCTTTCTTTGTTGGGTCTTTACCTGGCTTGGGTATTAATGTGATGTTAGCTTCATAAAATGATTTGGGGAGAGTTCCTTCTTTCTCAATCACCTGGAATACTTTCAGTAGGATTGGTATTTGCTCCTCCTTAAATGTCTTATAGAATTCTGTTGGAAAGCCATCTGGTCCAGGGCTTTTTTTTTTTTTTTGTAGGTAGTTTTCT
>NW_007259478.1:660964-724223 GCF_000164805.1 Carlito syrichta
TGATCTGGATTCTTCTGCTGAAGTTAGGGTTTTGGTGATCTTGCTTTTCCAGCTTCCTTTAGGTGACTTATGAAGCTGTTAATTTGTGATCCTTCCATTTTCCTTATATGTATTTGTAGAGATATGAGTTTCCCTCATACTACAGCTTTCATGGCATCTCAGAGATTTTGGTAAGATGTTTCTTCATTTTCATTTGTTTCCAGGTATCTTTTATTCTCTGTTTTTATTTCTGTGTTGACCCAGGAGTTGTTTAGCATCATGTTGTTTAGTGTCCATGTCTTTGTGTGTTTGGGAGGAAACTTGTTGATGCTGATATTTATTTTTATTCCACTGTGGTCCAAGAGGGTGCATGGCAAAATTTCAATCTTTTGACACTTGCTAATGCTTGATTTATGGCCAAGGATGTGGTTGATCTTAGAGTACATTTCATGTGATAATGAGTAGAATGTATATTCTGTGGTAGTTGCGTGGAGTGTTCTGTAGGTATCAATTAAGTCCATTTGGTCAAGAGTCACATTGAGGTTCCAGATCTCATTGCTGATATTTTGTCCTGATTATCTTTCATGGTTATGAGTGGAGCATTATAGTCCCCAGCTATGATAGTGTTAGAGTCAATATATTTTTTGAGTTTACCTAGAAGCTGCTTTATGAAAGTTGGCACTCCTATGTTGGGTGCATATATGTTTGGGATGGATATTTCTTGTTGATGGATTAAACCTTTTAACATTATGTGGTGGCCATATGTATCTTTTTAATTTTTGATAGCTTAAAGGGTGTTTTGTCTGTTTAAGATCACAACTCCTCCTTTCTTTTGTGTTCCGTTCACCTGAAATTTTGCTTCCCATCCTCTTACTTTGAGTCTGTGAGTATCCTTTCTGGTGAGATGAGTCTCTTGGAGCAATATATTGTTGCCTGGTGTTATTTTATCCATTTTGCCATTCTATATCTTTTAGTGGTGCATTTAGTCCATTCACATTCAGGCTAATTATTGAAATGTGAGAGTTGATCCCTATCATAAGGTTCTTATAGAGTTGTTGTTGTTGTTCCTGTTTGTTGTCTTTCTTTTGGTTTTGGGGTTGGTTCATGTGTGTTTTTAATCTTTTTCCTGTACTCCTGTGAAGAACGTTGTTGCTCTTTTTTCCTTTTCTTCTGTGTTTAATACTTGCTTAAGTGTTTCTTGTAGAGGTGTTCTGGTGGCAGCATAAGTTCTTAAAAATTGGATATCTGGGAAAGATTTTAATTCTGCCTCACTGATGAAGTTTAGCTTTGCTGGGTAGGTTATTCTTGGTTGAAATTGTTTATATTTTAGAACTTTGAAGATAGGGTTCCAAAGCTCTCCTAGCCTGAAGGGTTTCTGTAGATAAATCTGTTGCTATTCTAATTGGTCTTCCATGATAGGTAATCTGACCTTTTTCTCTTGCTGCCTTTAGGAATTTTTATTTTATGCCTACTTTGTTTAGGCAAATTATTATGTGTTTAGGAGCTGGTCTTCCCATTTGTTGTCTTGCAGGGGTTCTCTGAATCTCTTGTGTTTGAATTTTCACATCACTGATGAGATGAGGAAAGTTTTCTTGAATAATTCCATGGAATGTTCGTCCCAGGGTGGTCTCCGTCTGTCTTTCTGCCTCAGGAAGTCCAATTACTCTTAGGTTCGGTCTTTGAAGTAATCGCTTATCTCTTGAAGGCTTTGTTCTGTCTTTTTAAGCTTCTATTCTATGTTTTTGACAGTTTGGGTCAGTTCTATATTTTGGTCCTCAAGCTCTGAGATTCTTCTGCTTAGCTAATTCTACTTTCCATGTTTATCAGTTTGTTATTTATTTCATTCACAGTATTCTTTACTACTGTTATCTCAGCTATCAACTTTTTCTTATTTTCCTCTTGTCTCTCCTCAATTCTTTTAAATCTCTCCATCAATGTCTTTATATCTGGGTTTGTAGTTTGAGACCAGTCATTCTGAGGGCTCTTCATATTTTGCATTCTGAAGTCTGTTGTCTCAGTGTCTGATCTCTCAGGGGTCTGTGAGTGACCCCATATTCTTCTTTAGGTTTTTCTTCATTTGTGTAGATTTTTCTTTCCCCCATTCCCTGCCCTTCTTTAATTCTGTTTTTCAGGAAAGGTGGGATTGCTTTTACTTCTTTTTTTTTCAATCTCCTGTTCTTCCTTATGAAGATTTTCTGGCTTTATTCACTTCTAAGGCTGGACTGTGGGTTGGGGCCTGTACTTCTTGCAGTTTTGAGATTTAATTGAGGGGGAAGCTGTGATTCAGAATCTGTCTGCAGATCCCAGTATCCACTGGCAGGTGTATGGGTACCCTGGAACCCACTTCCCACTGCCTTTCAATCTGTTCGTGAAGTGGGGGTTTAGGTTTGCTCCCTGGAACAAAAGGAGGTAAGCAAAAGGAAAATAATGAAAGAAGTGGGGGGGTCAAGAGGAAGTTGGAGAGAGAGAAGAGTATGAGGGAAAACAAGCATACATACCAATTAACAAATGAAAAGAGACCAAAGCCAGAAATGAATACAAACCAAACAAACAAAATTCCCTAAAGCATTCCAGTAATCACACAAAGACAGTCCAGTAAAGTCATGCCTTTTGATGTATTCTTTACCAACACAAACAGGTAGTTTAATTCAAAAAGCAAACAAAAGTGAACAAAACAGTCAAAACAATAAAATAAAAAATCAAAATAAGAAACCAGACTAGCTCTAAGGTCTTTCCTAAATGTCTAAAGTGTCTTCAGCTCTGATTTGTAGCCCCTTCCCTCTGCTCTCATTGCAGACAGATAGGGTTACTCATAACTTGGATCAGTTCCCTTGGCTTGTGGCCTGACAAGTCTGCCACACAGAACTGAGATGTCTGTGTGTGATTCATTGTAGGGGAGTGGCTTCTGTTTCCTGGTTTGGTGAGGTTTCCTTATGCCACAAGGTGGAGGCTCTGAGGAGATAGGTGGAGCAATGCAAATCTCTTCCTGGAAAATGGCTGTGGTGGGTGGCTTCTCACCAGGCATGGACTCCTCTTGACTTTCTCTGATCCTCTCTCTCCACTTGTCCTGGGCCCCAGTTGATCCTCTATGAAGGGCAATGATGGTATATGTCCGACATCAGGCACTGGGAACCAGCAAGATAGGTGGGTGCTGCAGTTTGGTGTGCCACTGGCAGTTTGGGGTTGGGGAGGGAGCCAGGAATTCCCTGGGCTGGAGTCGAGAGTCACAGTGGTGGCAGCCACTTGGCACCTGGTAGCAACCACAGCAGTAATCCCTTGCAGAGGCCACAGTTGCACGGGACTGGCTATAGCAACAACTGCCCCCATGGAGACAGCAACTGTGGGGGCATGTGGAACTGCCTTCAGGAGCCACCTTTTGTGGAGATCTTCACAGTTCAACTTGTCCCGTCGCCATCTTGCCAAGCATCTCTGTCTTTGCCTTATAAAGTTAAACACACAGATATCCAATGACCTAGAAATCACATTTTTAATTATTTACCATAATTTACCATAGATGAGAAAAAACACACACAACAACATATTTCCACACAAAAAATTGTACACAATACTTTTGGCAGTTCTACTCCTAATTATCAAACTAGAAACAACCAACTGTCCTTCACATTGGGCAGACAAACAGGCACAGCTAAATAATGAAATCTTATCCAGTGATAGAAAAAAATGAGCTACTAATAAATGAAAAAATATGGACATCTCAAAGGCATTAAGCTGAGTGAAAGAAGCAAATCTCAAAAGATTATATACTCTGTGCTTTTAATTCTATAGCATTATGGACAAGGCAAAATATATAGAAATGAACAGATGCAGAGATTCCAGGGGTTTAGAGTGAAGAAAGGTTTGACTACAAACTCTTCCGCATCCTAATTGTGGTGAATTATAGTTACATGAATCTATAAATATATTGTCATAGAATTATATACCAAAAGAGTAAAATTTTTGTATATAACTTTAAAAATTAATAGCAACAATAATAAATAAAATAAATAAATCCACGTCTTACTTTTTGATGGAAAAGTTTACATGAAATATTTTTGTTTCCTGAGTTAAATATGAAACATTTTATAAACATTCATCCTTTTATTTTATTTTCCATATTTTTATTGGTATTATTTATGTATACTGAATCCCTTTTGCCTATTAACTTTAATCAGTTTTAAACAGCTTTATCTAGACCTACTCTATTTTCCAGGAACAAGACAAGGAGTAAAGGATTTGAATCTGAGATTTTTAAGCACTTTCAAATCCAGGATGTTGCATCTGAATACTTTTCCACAACATGTGAGGATCCCTCTTTCAGGGTTTGAGGTGAGGCACCCATAAACTGCAATTAGGCAGTTAGGGAAACTTCTCACTACCAAATCTTCTCCTGTCTTTCTCTTGTCCTTATTTTTCTTCTTTCATTTTATAACTATGAAATAAGTGACATTTCTCTAGTCAAATAACAATTTCTATATTTTTATTCTATTTCTATTTCTTCTTGGCTACTCAAGGAGTCATGATAGAAGTTGAAATTTAGAGTCTTGACATAGTATAGTCTGCAAAGGTTTCCCTGAGGAAGTAACATTTGATCTGTGACCCGAAAGTTGAAAAAAACCTTTTCTTTTTCTAGTGGCAATATGTGTGGAGTAAATTAAAGACAATATGTGTCAGTGGCAGTTTCAAATGTTAGTGGGGGTGTACCTAGCAGAGATGGCTGGGCAGGAGCATGTAGTTAGAGGCTATAGTGGAAAAAAAACTATATTTTACTTCAAATGAAATGAGAAGCAGCAAAAAGAGGGGTAAGCTATGGCATATCATGATCTAATTGATGCTTATAAGTACTTCACTCTATGTACTGTGTGTGTACTATGTGAAGAGGATTGATTGGAGGCAGGTAGAAACCCAGGTATGGTGGCTCACACCTGTAATCCCAGCACTTTGGGAGAATGAGGTAGGAGGATCATTTGAGGTCAGGAGTTTTGAGATCAACCTGGGCAACAGAATGAGACCCATCTCTACTTTAGCTGTTTTTAAAATTACAAAAATTAGAGTAAGATGTAAAAAAGTAAAAAGAACATTGAAGCACCTACTACAATAAATCACATGTGAAATAAGAGGTCATGTGAAATCAGACGAAGTTAGTAAAAAGGAAAAAAATGCCAGAAATTAGACATATTTTGAAGATAGAAATGGAATATTTTAAAATAAAATGGACTTATTTATATTCAGACACGAGCTTGCTCCAAGATGAACCCATCATCATTCCAGAGAAATCATCCTGATTAATCTGTTTCTGTTAAAAACACATGCTCTGTAACCCAGGTACAAAATCTCTGTTATTTTTTATTCCAAATTTGTTGTCACCCACCAGATCCAGTTTCTGCCAAGTTCTATAGCAACATCTATTGCCTGTCACCAGTCCCATTGACACAGTCCTAGTTTATCTGTATTAGCTCTTACTTTAACCATTACAAACCTTTCAAATTGGCATATCTCCTTCTACACTTCCCTGGCTTCTACCCACCCTATAAAACTGTGACAAATAAATATTTATAAATCAATCCTTGGGTTATTTTAGTCTCAACTTCAAAAGAACTCATGGCTTTTAAATACTTGGTGACTTCAGAGATAGTAACGATGGCTAACACATCAGTTACAAAGCACTGTTCAAGTCACACCAAAATACATTAACTTGCTTAATGTTTCAAACAAGAAATACAGTATAATAACTTGTCAAAATTACACAGCTAGAAAATGGCAGAAAAAGATATTAGAACCTAGTTAGTTTAAACAAGAGCTGGTGCACTGAGCCATGTTGTACAAGACTCAAGAAAGGATGCCTAGGTCAATTTTTAAAATATTTTTTATTCTAAAGATGTGGGGTGCAAGTCAGGATTAGGTACATAAGTGGTCCATGTACAAATGAAGTTTGGGCCTCCCACTGGCCCTCACTTCCCCAAGTTTAGAACCAGGTACCCTAACCTAATGTTATGTGCCTCCGCTTCCCTTGGCAGTGTCCCTATACTGCCAATCTCTTTCTCATGGTATTGTGGTAAGTGTTCAGGACTCATGAGTGAAAATATGTGGTATTCAGTTTTGTTTCTATGATAGATCACTGAGTATGATAGACTCTCAGTCCATCCAAGTTGCCGTGAAGTCCATAATGTTATCCTTCTTTTTGGCTGCGTAATATTTCATTGTATATATGTATCACCTGTTTTTAATTCAGTCCACTTGCAATGGGCAGTACATTTGGTTTCA
The DNA here is from genome assembly GCF_000164805.1 of Carlito syrichta. Lineage (NCBI taxonomy): Eukaryota > Metazoa > Chordata > Mammalia > Primates > Tarsiidae > Carlito > Carlito syrichta. Next base: position 667,205 of record NW_007259478.1, read on the forward strand.
TGCTCTTGCTATTGTGAATAGTGCTGCAATAAACATGCATGCACAGGTATTGTTTTAGTAGAATGATTTGTGTTCCTCTGGGTGTATTCCCAGTAGGTGGATAGCTGGGTCATGTGGAAGGTCAATTTCTAGAACTTTTAAAAATCACCACTCTGTTTTCCATAAAGGTTGCATTGTTTTACACTCCCACCAAGAGTATAGAAGCATTTCCTTTTCTTTGCACTCATGCCAGCATTTGTTATTTATTAACTTATTAATGATGGCCATTCTTACAGGAGTTAGGTGTATCTCAATGTGATTCTAATTTACATTTCTCTGATGATTAGTGAGATTGAGTATTTTTGCATGTGTCTATTGGCTGTTCATATGTCTTATTTTGAGAAGTCATGTCTTTTGCCCATTTTTTAATAGAGTTGTTTGTTTTATTTTCCTTTCCGTTGATCTGTGTTCCTATATAGATATTACTTTTTTAGTCTAACTTCTCATTTGTTTCTTACATGGACTTTATCCTCCAAAACTAGTCTTCTTCCTGTACTCCAAACCAATTTTACTTGCTTGACTCTTCAGCACTACTATTTAATATTCAAATTTAGGAATAAACATTCACATTTTTCATCTATCAAAGCCTTTATCCACCCTTCATTTACTCAAAATAGTCGAATGGAAAAATGCAAAAGGCCAAACACTGTGCTCCTATGAAACTTTCATTCTAGTAGGGTAGAGGCATATAATAAAGTATTAAAAAAGAAAATTGAATAATGATTCATTGTAGAATAATCCAATATTTAGATATGAATGCGTAAATTTGAATTAAAAATTTTTCACTTTTGTTTTTAAAATATATCTTTAATCAGTCAACTTTTTCCATTCTTATTGATTCCATGTATACAGTATAATAAAAGATGATAAGTGTCATAGAAAAACAAAAGTAAGCAGAATTGAAGAATTAGGAGACAGAGAAGGAGCAGTAGATTCAGGGAGATTGGTTGAAGAGAGCCTTCATGGAGGATCTCATTGATAAGGGGTGGTTTGATCAGGGGTTCAAAGGAAGTGAGGATAACATAAATATGCAAAAATGAGAATGAGCACAACAGGCAAAGGGGACAGCCAATGCTGAGCTCCAGATGTGAGAAGTGCTTTACATGTTCAAGGAATCTCAAAGAGACCAGAAAGCTGGGACAAAATGAGCCAAGTAAAGAAGTAAAGGAAAGAAGATTTTAAATGGTAATTGGAAAACAACTTGTACTGGGTTTCATTGGCCTTCATAAAAACTTTCTTTTTTTTTTCCTGTGTGAATTGGGAAGCTCCTACACGTGGAATTTGTGTGGAACTGAGCTATGATCTGATGTAAACATTGCAAGACTCATGTTAACTGTAGTGCCGAGAACAGACTTAGGGGCAAAGTTAGAACTTGACCAGTTAGAAAATTCAAAAAATAATCCAAATGACATATTCAGTGGTTTAGAACCAAGTAGTAACAGTGAACGTGGTATGAAAAGATATATGTATATATTTTATTGTAGTAAAGAAACACATAACCTGAAACTTATCTTATTAATTTTTTAAATGTATAGGGCAATATTATTCACTATATTCACCTTATTTACAGCAGATCTCTGGATTTTTTTTCATTTTGCATGACTGGAACCCTACACCCATTGACCAGTTCATTTCCTCCTCCCTAGGCTCTAGTAACCACCATTCTACTTTCTACTTCTACTAATCTGACTACTTTGGATATCTCACATAAATAAAATCATGCAGTATTTGTCCTTCTGTAACTGGTTTATTTCACTTAGCACAAAGTCCTCATGGTTCATTAATGTGACAACATTTCCTTCTTTTTAATGGTTGGATACTACTCCATTGTGTATATATGGCAAGTTTTCTTTATCTATTCAACTGTCAGGAAATATTTAGGTTGTTTTCAGCTCTCTTCTATTGTGAATAGTGTGATAAACACAAGTATGCAAATATCTCATCAAAATCTTGTTTTTAATTCTTTTGTAGTGAATATCCAGAAATGAGATTCCTGGACCACATAGAAGTTTTATTTTTACTTTTTTGAAGAACTTTCATACTCTTTTCCATAGCAGTTACAACATTTAACATTCCTACTGGTAGTGCACAAGGGTTCCAATTTCTTCCACATCCTTGTCAACACTTGTTATTTTCTGTTTCGTTTGTTTGTTTTGTTTATAATTGCTCTCTTAACAAGTTTGAAGTGATATTTCACTATGGTTTTTGCATTTCCCTGATGATTAGTTATGTTGGATGTTTTGTCATATACTGTTTGGTCATTTGGGTGTTATCTCTGGAGAATTGTCTATGCAAGTAGGGTTATTTTGTTGTTGATTTGTAGAAGTTTTACATCTATTCTGAATGTTTATACCTTATCAGATGTATGATTTGCAAATCCTTTCTGTAAGTTGTATTTTTGTTTTTTTCTCTTATTTATTATTTTTCCTTTGCTGTGTAGCATTTTAGTTTGATGTTGTCTCACTTGTTTATTTCTGCCTTTGTTTTCATATCCAAAAAATCATCTGCAAGACCAATGTTTTGAAGTCTCCCCCATGTTATCTTCCAAGTGTTTCATATTTTCAATTCTTATATTTAAGTCTTTAATCCAGTCTGAGTTCATTTCTGTGCATGGTGTAAGATAAAGTTCCAATTTCATTATTTTGTATGTGGATATCCAATTTTCCCAGCACTATTTTTTTTTTGCTTATTTGTTTTTGTTTTGTTTTTTTGAGTTGGAGTCTCACTCTGTCACCCAGACTGGAGTGCAGTGGCCGCTCCTGGCCACCACAGCCTCGACTTGCTGGGCTCCGGCGATCCTTCCGCCTCAGCCTTCCAAATAGCTGGAACTACAGGGGCGCGCTACCACGCCCGGCTGATTTTTGATTTATTGTAGAGATGAGGTCTTGCCAAGTTGCCCAGGCAGGTCTCAAACCCGTGGGCTCAGGCAATCCACTCACCTCAGCCTCCCAAGGCGCGGGATTACAGGCTGAGCCACCGAGTCTGGCTTCCAACACAATTTTTAAAAGAGACAATTCTTTCCCCATTGTATAGTCTTGACATCCATGTTGGAGATCAACTGACCATATATTTGTGAGTTTATTTCTGGGATCTTTATTCTGTTGTATTGTCTATATGTCTATTTTTATTCTAGTACTATACTGTTTTGATTACTAAAGCTTAGTAACTTGTTTTGAAGTCAGGAAGTGTCAGACCTCCAGAATTATTCTTTTTGCTTAAGATTTATTTGACTAAGTGATATTTTTGGTAGTTCTATATAAATGTTAGGATTTTTTTGTATTTCTGCAAAATAAAATTTATCTTTGGAAATTTTATAGGAATTGTACTAAATCGCTTGATTGCTTTGGGTACTACTGGCAGTTGAACACTATCCAAAATATTGGAAGATGTTATAATCTTCCAACTCAAGAACACGGATTGTCTTTCCCTTTATGTGTGTTTTTTAAAATTTCTCTCAGCAATATTTTGTAGTTTTCAGAGTGCAAGTCCTCCATGTTTTGGGTTACATTTATTTTTAAATATTTTTTTTGATACTGTTGGATATGGGATTATTTTCTTAATTTTCTTCTCAGATTGTTTGCTGTTAGAAATAAAAATGCAGTAGTGGAAAATTGCCTGGGGAGGGGGGTCACACGTTATCAACAAGAGTACCTGCACAGTGAACATTTGTCTATCTAACCATGAATTGTACCCCACAACTTTAAAATTTAAAAAAAAATGTAAGGCTTAGTCTTTGGATGCAAATCTGCTGAGCTGGTACTGGCACGAATAAATGCTGTTTCCAGGGAAAGCACCCTCATCTCCCTCTGCAGCCAGTTCCCACTACAATATTTTATACCTTTATTCTTCTACTATGAATGAATGGAACACTCTGACTAATTTCATGTTATCTTATAAGTTATTACATTGAAAAGACAATCACAGAAAAGTTGTCTATTGAAAGCACAAGAATAAAATTTTTAATCTTGATTATTTTCTAAAACTTTAAAAGTAGATGGGACAGAGATGACAGATATTAAAACCAACTACTGATTGGTTCTAACCTACTGCCAACTTTCCCGCACAATGCAAGAGAGAGAGACTACAGAGGATTCTTTATAAGTCTACAAAATGGAATTGTATAAATAGTTCTTTCAAAGCAACAAAGAGGAAAAATTGCAAATTGATGCTACCTAGTCTTTCAAACCATTTAAAATTCCCAGGAGAGCTGGGCTTGGTGGCTCAGCCTGTGATCCCACGCCTTTGGGAGGCTGAGGTGAGTGGATTGCCTGAGTCTGCGGGTTCGAGACCCGCCTGGGCAGCGAGACCTCATCTCTACAATAAATAAAAAAATTAGCCGGGCATGGTAGCGCATGCCTGTAATTTCGGCTACTCGGAAGGCTGAGGCGGAAGGATCGCCGCAGCCCAGCAGGCGAGGCTGTGGTGGCCGGGAGCAGCCACTGCACTCCAGTCTGGGCGACAGAGTGAGACTCCAACTCAAAAAAATAAATAAATAAATAAAAATAATAATAAAATTCCCAGGAGTTTATATACTGATAATAAAAAAGCTCGACACCACCTATTTTTGTGGATCCCTGTGTCCTCCTTAAAATAAGATAGTTCATTTTTCTGAAGTCAAAATGATGAATTTAATTTTGAAAAAAATACAATAATTTTTTTTTAAAGTTGCAAATAAAGTTGGCTAAATAGACATACTAAATTCATCTGTAGATTAAAAGTATTTCCAATCAAAACTTCAGAAGAAAATTTTGGTAAACTTGACAAATTAAAGAAAAGAAAAATTAGTTACAATTAAACTTTTTAAATGCAAAAAAAATATAAAAATACAACTCATTTTTAAATGTTCATTTGGTATCTTGCTACTTTACTGGTTCACTTATTAGTTCTAACAATTTTCTTTGTAATCTTTAGGATGCTCTACATGTAAGATTATGTTATCTGGGAAAAAGATAATTTTATCTCTTTCCTCATTATAATTTATTTCTTTCTGATTTGAAAGCTTTTTATTTATTTTTCTTATCTAATTTCTCTGACCAGGACTTCTTATACAAGTTAAGCATCTTTATTCCAAAAATATGAAAACTGGAATGTTCCAAAATATACACTTTTTGAATGACTCCATGGCATCACAATAGAAAATTCAATACCAGATCTCATGCACACAAGCTTTGCTTCATGCACAAAATTATTTAAAATAATGTATAAAACTACCTTCAGGTTATATATATAAAGTGTAGATAAAATATATAAATGAGGTTCATGTTTAGACTTGGGATCCATTCCCAAGATAAAACTCATAATGTAGATGAGAATATTTCAAACTCTGAATTGGAATACACTTCTGGTTTGAAACATTTCAGCTAGGGATATTCAACTAGTATTATTTTGAATAGAAGTATTAAGAGTGGCGATTCTTGACCCTGATCTTAAAAAGAAAATTTTCAGGTTTTCACCATTGAGTGTGATATTTGCTCTGGACTTTAGATATGTAACCTTTGGTATGGTGAGATAATTTCCTTCTATTCCTAGTTTGCTGAGTGTTTTTATCATAAAAAGGTGTTGAATTTTCTCAAATGCTTTTTACAGTTTTTTCAAACAGTAATGTCTTTCTTACAGACCTGAGCCGTTTCTTTGAAGTGCAACCAGTAAGAAGAATAGCACCCTCATAGCCTGTGTGGGAGCAGAAGCTTAATTTTCTTAAGTGCCAACTAGTAAACACAGATAATCTAATCACATTGATCAACCTCTCCCTTAGAGTCCAGCTTCTAGTAGCTGAACCAGCACTTAAAAATCTTCTAGCCTTTTGTTTCAACTAAGTTGAGTTCAATCTCTCTCTCGATCCCTATTGCATTGTCCCTATTTCATATTGTTTTGGTCTACATTAAATTCTTCATTGACTGTTTAACTTGTCTGGTGCAATTTTTCATTGACATTAGTGAGCTAGGAAGAAAGGAAAGATAATATGTTGGAAACCAGGTAAAGAATAAGCATCAAGGAAAAGTAAGTGAACAAATGCATTTGAAAAGTAAGAAGGATTCAAATAAAAGATGAATACATTTAGCAACAAGGAAGCCATGGGTAACTTTGAGAACTGCTGACTTTATAAAAGTGGCAGTAAATGATGGATGAGAGTAAATTTTATGAAAAATTTACCAACTAATGGAATGCAAGAAAAAAGAAGCAATAGCATGGTGTGAAGAATACACAAATAAGAAACGATAAATGAGAGAAAATATTTGAACAATCATTGTGATTGCAAAAGAAAAGTTCTAGAAGGAAACCAGAAGTGCTACACTAATAAACACATAGATGATAAGAAAGAAAAACAATCTTATTGCTGATATGGACAAAGTTTGAGTGGTCTGTATAGAACATCAAAGCAGCTACAACATTCCCTTAAGCCAAAGCCTAATCGAGAGCAAAACCTTAACTCTCTTCAATTCAATGAAGGCCAAGAGAGGTAAGGAATCTATAGAAAGAAATGTTGAAGGTAGAAATGTTCCTTCATGAAGATTGAGGAAAGAGGTCATCTCTGTAACATAGAACTAAAGATAAGGCAGCAAGTGCTAATGTAGAAGCTGCAATAAATTATCCAGAAGATCTAGCTAAGATCATTGATGAAGGTGGCTGCACTAAACAACATTTTTCTAGGTAGAAAGAAAGAACAGCCTTTTATTAGAAAAAGATGACATCTAAGACTTTCATAGCGTGAGAGGAGAAGGCAATGCTTGGATTCAAAGATCCAAAAGACAGAATGCCTCTTGTTAGGGTCTAAGGCAGCTGGTGAATCCAATGCTCATTTACCATTCTGAAAATCCTAGGACCCTTAAGAATCATGTTGAAACTACCTTGGATGGATTTAGAGTCTATCATACTCAGTGATCTATCACAGAAACAAAGAACAGAGTACCATATGTTCTCACTCATAAGCTGACCATGAACAATTATCATAACACCTTAAGAAAGGAATTGGCAGTAGTGGGAAATTGTCGGGGGGAGGGAATTGGCAGCTGAGGGAAACTACCAGGGGAGGGAGGGGCAAACCTCATCAACAAGGGTACCTGCATAATTAACATTTGTATACCTAAACCTGAATTGTACCCCACATCTTGAAAATTAAAAATATAATAAATTATAAAAAAGAAAGATTTATGCTGAATCTGTTCTGTGTGTGCTCTATACTCTATAAATGGAAGAGCAAAGCCTGGATGATAACACATCTTTTGACAGAATGATTTACTGATTATTTTAAGCCATTATTGAGACCTACTGCTCAGAAAATAAATGATTCCTTCAAAAAGTATTATTGCTCATTGACAAGGCACATGGTCACTCAAGAGCTCTTATGGAGATGCACAAAAGATGAATGTTGTTGTTATGCCTCCCAACACAGCATCCATTCTGCAGTTTATGCATTAAGGAGTAATTTTGATTTTCAAGTCGTATTATATACTGAATAAATTTTGTTGCTGACATAGATAATAAATCCCCTAATTGATCTAGGAAGAGTAAATTGAAAACCCCTGGAAAAGATTCACCATTCTAGATATCATTAAGAGTATTCATGATTCATGGAAGGAGGTCAAAATATCAACATTAACAGGAGTACAGAAGAAGCTATTCCAGCCCTCATAAATGAATTTGAGGGGTTCAAGACTTCGGTGGAGGAAGTTACATAGATGTGGTCAAAAGAGTAAGAGAACTAGAATTTGTAGTGGAGACTGAAGATGTAACCAAATTGCTGCAATCTCATGATAAACTTTGATAGATAGGTATTTGCTCCTTTTGAATGACCAAAAAATAAAATAAAAAATAAAAATGCTGACCAGGCTTGGTGGCTCAACCTGAAATCCCAGCAATTTGGGAGGCCAAGGCGAGCGGATTGCCTGAGCCAGTGGGTTTGAGCTCAGCCCAGGCAACTTGGCAAGACCTCATCTCTACAATAAATCAAAAATTAGCCTGGCATGGTAGCATGCACCTGTAGTTCCAGCTACTTGGAAGGCTGAGGTGGAAGGATCGCCAGAACCCCAGCAGGTCAGTGATGGGGTGGCTGTGAACATGCCACTGCTCTCCAGCCTGGGCAACAGAGTGAGACTCAAACTAAAAAACAAAAAAACAAAAAAATTTTCTTGAGATAAAACCTACTCTGGTGAAGATGCTGTGAACATCACTGAAATAACAAAGGATTGAGACTATTACACAAGCTTAGTTGATAAAGAAGTGGTAGGGTTTGTAAAGACTGACTTAATTTTTAAAAGAAGTTCTACTGTGGGCAAAATGTTATCAAGCAGCATTGGGTGCCACAGATAAATATTTCATGAAAGGAAAAACCAATTGAAGCAGCAAACATTGTTTTCTTATTTTAAAAAATTACCACAGTCACTCCAACCTTCAACAACCACCACCTTGATCGTTTGGCATTCATCAACACTGAGGCAAGACACTCCACAAGCAAAAATATTAAAAGCTGAAGGCTCAGATAATTGTTAGGATTTTTAGCAATATAGTATTTTAAATTAAGGTGTGTACATTTTTCATACTTAATAGACAACAGTATAGTATAAACCTATATATTTTGTACATCAAAACATTATATACAATGAAAACCAAAAAAATGTGTGTGATTCACTTTAGTATATTTGCTTTATTGTGGTGGTCTGTAATATCTCTGAGTTATGCCTGTAATTATGTAGAACTTGATCATCTTTAAAAATGTATTAAATAGTAACATGATTTTAAAAATACATCAGTTACATATTCTACTTGAAGAAACAGTATATGAACCATAAAGTTAACTAAAATATAACACACCAGGGAAATATAATGTAAATTTTTTAATATGATAGAAATTTTTAAAGTTTTAATGAAATCTTAGTTGTTTTGGGCTCCTATAGCAAAATATCACTAACTGGATGGCTCGTAAACCACACAAATTTATTTCTTACAGTTCTGAAGACTAGGAATTCATGATCAAGTTTCTAGCATGACTGAGTTCTGGTAACAACCTTCCTCCAGGTTTCAGACTGATTACATCTCATTGTATCATCACATGGTGGAGAGTAGAACAGAGAACACAAGCACCCTCTTGTGACTTTTTATGGACCTTAATTGCATTCATGGGGGCTGCACTCTTATGACCACATCTAATACTAATTACCTCTCAAAGTCCCTACATCCTAACATCATCACCCTGAAGATTAGATCTCAACATATGAATCTGGGGGATGCACAAACATTCAACCCATAACAAAACTAAGTTGTTATTTGAAATGATTCAAATGATAATCTGATCTCATGCAATTTGCATCAAATCTGCAAAAGAAAAAAGAAACAATACTGAAATATTAGGACAAACACTTTCTCCAACAGGACTTCTTTCTTTTGTATTATTTGATGCTCCACCTATGGTATCCACTTTCAGAATTGGATAAAACACCAAAACCAAAGTGGAATGCCTGGGTTTCTGGGAGGTTATAGAGAAGCTGGCTGACACAACTCAAAAGTGTGTTGTTGATAATTCCCCCTTCTTTCTTTTCTCTGGACACTTCCTCCAAGGTAGAGTCCTTTTCTACAAAATTTCTGGAGAAGCACTGAGAGCTAACACACTATCTAAGCAACATGCTATCTATAGAGTAATAGCCAGAGCTATGTACCGCTCTTTTCTTCATTTCTCTTCACCCTCACTCTTTTCCCCTGCATCTCCCAAATAAAATGTTAATAACTTAATCCTTACCTCAAATTCTGTTATCTAGAAAATTCATGCTAGGATCATTGGAACCAATAAAATATCTTACTACAGATACAGTAGAAAACAATGACTTATAAAATAAATTTAAAATAATACTACAAATAAATCTGTGCAAATAAAAAATTAGAAAAGTTAAATTAAGTAGAACTTTTTATAGCCAAATACAAAGGTCTAAACTCATTCTGTTTAAAAATAGAAGACCTGAATACACTAATAACAATCCCTTCAAGAAGGTACCAGTAAAGTCTATTCCAAAGAATGACCCAAAAAATGTGAATGCAGCTTTATATACTTTTACAGACTTTTAAAAAATATATTTGTTTTACTCAAAATTATTTTAATAAAAAAAGAAAGCTACATGTAAATGCCCCAGTAGAACATTCAGGAAAGGCCAAAGACACTTATATACAAAGACACAAAATATCCAAGTAATACTCAATCACACATAAAATATTTATACTAAATAACCATGATTTATTTCATGGAATGAAAGGCAATTCAACATCTGAAAAGTTATCACTATAATCTACTATGCTAAGACATTATAAAGGAAAAATACAATAACTACATAAATAAGCATTTGTCACAATGCAATTCTTTTAGCCCATTCCCAATAACTAACTGACACAGAAACATAAAGTCCTAACACTCTTGCCCAAATTTGGAACAACTCAGAAGGGTCATTTTAGCTCCAAATCCATGGAATTAGCAGAGGTCCAGACCAAGACAAGGATGAGGCAAGTGAGGCATCTAAGGCAGAAAATTTGGGGCTGTCTCTCAGGGTGATACAAGTGCAGCCCTTCACTTGTTGTTCCTACACGTGTAAGACCCTGAGAGTGAGTATCTCCTTAAATTTTGTACCTCAGCTGTCTCCTCATTTAACTCACTCTGGTCCCTACCCTACTCCTTCAATGATTATAATTCTATCCCATTTCAGGGATAACATAAAGCTTGGCTCTTGATGGAGGACGGTTAAAGTACACCTTAAGGACATTTGTGATTAATTGGAACCATTTATACAACCCAAGATGATCTCTTCATTTAAGGTCAGGTGAACAGTAACCTTAATTTTCTCCTTCCCATGCAACATAACATGTACACAGGTTCTAGGATTAGGACATGGATATTTTGGGGAGGGCATTCTGCCTACACCTTAAAATAGTCCACTTAAACTTTAGGTGAGTTAAAATATGGGAAGTGGAAACAGTTATGAAAATCTATAATACATTTAATACATTATACTTCTAGTATGTGATATTTTTGCTTATAAACATATAAATTTAACAAATAGATATATAAAGTTTCTTGAGAAGAATTATAATTTTTTAGTTCACAGTTTACATCTTAATCAAATGATAAACAGTATTTTACAAGATTAGACCAAATTAAGTGGAAAGAAAGGAATAATAATGTTCTTAGATTTAAAATACCAGTAAGCAGTTGTTGAGAATAGACTTAACAAAGTGTGATGGCTTGCAATGTATCTCCAGAAATCAGTATTGTCCAAGCTCTAGAGAGGCTTTCTACTCAACACTGAATAAGAATGTCCTTTCTTCCAATTTGCAAAGGGGAAAAGTAAGTTATTCAGAAATATATTTTTTCTAATTTTAACTTTTTCTTTCTTAAAAGACCAGTTTGGCATCTGCTGCCACATTTCCTCTATTAAACACTAGCAGATACCAAAATCACTGGATAATTGAAAAGTATCTTTTAAACAATAGTAAAATAAATTACTCCCTTGAACAGAAGGTCTTCCTTCGTTTAACATCTTATTTTCTTATTTTAACATGTTTATAAAGATTTTTCATGACGTTTGGGAGAGAATAAAATTAGGCCCTGTAATTGTTAGTTTTGTGGCTTTCATCTCTCTTTATATAAATGATTATCTTTCAGATTGCTCACAAGTATATTATCAGAAATGCTCAATATATATATACACAGTGCTCACCTTCTCTCTCTCTCCTTTCTATTTACATTCATACTATACCTATGTGTCAGAATTAATTCAGTTTCATATGCTCCATAGCACACCCAGATAACACCAGCAAATCTCACATATAATTATATATACATATGATTGCTACATAGTGTCAACTTTAAAAAAATCAGTATACTCTTTTCTAAATACAAGTTTCTCTACATACATTGCATATGTGTATTTATATCCCTATATATAAGCTTCTCTCCTGAAAGCCAAAGGTAACTATTTGTTCAGGGATGATTTTATTAAAATCATTAAGAAGAATATATATAGAATGGATAATATTCAACTTCCCTTTTAGAAAAAAATATTTTGTAGCAAGAATTAGGTTTAAAACTTGGATACTGTTGAAATGATTTGGGTATACGGCACAGTTTATATAAGGGTGGCCCAGAGATAAAAAGAAAGAAATAAAATTCCCATCCCTTGAAGTCTGATGGAATTTGGGGTAAGATGTAGGAGAGCTGTAATTATAGAAAACGCCAGATAAGTAGAGGGGTAATCAAGCACATCCAGGTAGTGACACAGTAGAAAGGAGAACACAAACCTCTAGAAGTTTGCATGCTGACTTTTCCAGTTCGGCAATGGAGCTGTGAATCTGAGACGGTGTTGGAAAGCAGGAAGTTAGATACAACTGAAATTGTCCTGCTAGCTTTCCGTGGACTATGTATAAGAGATCAAGACTATGCATATGTGTGAAAAGGACAGAGCATTTTAAGAAAAATTCCTGAATCTAGAGCAAAGTGATTTTCTGTTTCTTCTGAGTCCTTCAAGCTCAAAGATCAGTGGTGTCAGAGTCCTTAGCTCCACAAAAGGACTGCAGGTTTATCCCAATAGTTAGAGCCAGCCAGTTGTAGTGCAGCTGACACCAGTCTGAGGAGCAGACCACATTCACAAAAGGTATTCAAAGAACAGTACAGGATGATTGGAGGGTTCCATCTTCTCTGCTGCTGTGATGATAAAATAAGCCTCCTTTTCACTACATACCCAAAGATTATCGGGGACTAGAGCAGAAATAGGACTGAATCCCTTTCCTCAGACACACAAGAAAAGTCTGGGCTGCATAAAGACATAATGACACTGTTTGTCATGAGATTATAAAATAAGACTGAATTTATTCCACCGTTACCCTATGGATTAAAGCATTTTAGGAAAATCAGAGCATTTGTAGACAATACAAGGAATTTATATATTCATTCCCCATGAGAATTACAGAATGAATAAATTTCAAGCCTCCATTTGCTCATTCATCATCTCACATGCATGTCTTGACTTTGATATGCTTTTTCATTTGGCATAGTGCTAGCCATAAAGTATGCATTAATGTTTGATTGATAGAAATACACATATTGTTCCAAGCGTCCCCGTAGAGCTTCAGTCTCTCTGTGGTTCTCAACAAAGGCTGATACTGACTCCTTAAGAAGTATTGGTATTATAAGAATATGTTTGGCTTTTCATGATAGCTAGGAAAGTGCTACAGCATTTTAGTGAGTGGGAACCAGGATTCTAAATGTCAAGGTAGAAGAAGAAGAGGAGTAGGAGGAGGAAGAAAGGATGGGGAGGAGGAGGAATTCTGCCCAATAAAGCATTGTCTCACCGAAGTTGCCAGAACACCCATTGGGAAACACTGATGAATGAAGGCACTGTAGTTACAGATATAGAACAGATAAATTGCAGAACAAAATTGGAAGCCAATTGTAAGCAAAAACAACAACAACAACAACAAAGAAAAAACAAAAGAGAGGTGAATGCATACTAAATTGCTGAGAGATAAATATTGAAGACTCCAGAAAGAATTATTGAAGAACACTAAAACCACAGAGTATTCCTTTAAAATGTTCACTCACTGATGTGCACTATTGCTAACTTTTGGTTTATATGCACATGGCTCCCTGGAACTCACTTAAACACTCTAAGAGGTGTTGCAGGACATGGCGGGCATTAGTGGCAGTGGCCAGAAGGGAGGAAGGTAGAGAGGAGGAGATGATGGAGATGGTGAGGATGACAGTAGGTCAATTTCTCCTTACTTCATAAAATTAAACCTCTGAGTAAAGATGCTAGCTTTCCAACTATAGTGGAAACAAAGTGGAGGCTAAATTTTTAAGTAATAAGTTCATGGCTCTTCCATGACAACAAGAGAGAAAAACACCATTAAGAGAACTTAAAGCTCACACAGAAATTTTCATACTTTAAGCCAAAACATATCAAGAAAGACTACTTAGATCTTTTCTTAATTCGTTTTAAAAATACATGTTTATAATAACTTCAAAATTTAAGGCTGACATCTGCTTCAGAAGCTTCAATGTGACTGACTACTCCCTTCAACCTTATATATTAAACTACCAACAGCATCTGTGGATGTGAAAATGACTCAGTTCTGTATAGCACATTCTGAAGCTTTGGAATGTTTGCTGTTATGCTCATCAAATGTAGATATTTCACTCTATAATTAATATGAATGCATAGGCAAATATTAAAAGTTTAACCCTACTTTCTTGTAGCATCCTTGCCAATCAGTTGTAGTACACTACTAATACAACAACACTATACTTAGGAAGAAACCAAAAAGATGTTCACCCTTTGCACTGAGATAAAATAACCATGTGTCTTTAGGTTTTTGTTTTCCTTATGGTTAATCTAATTAGTCTTCATATTCCTGCACTGACCATGAATTACTTTTCTTTTTTCTGGTGTTTGGTAAAATACAATTACAGTCACTATGAAAATGATCACTAATTCATGTAACAAAGACTATAAAAAATAGAGAAAAAAGGAAATAAATAGTGTATAAACTGACATTGGACATATTTTGATCCTTGTTTTTAATTTCCCCTTCGTTTCCTATGAAGTTGCTGGAGAATTTCAGAAAGCATTAAGAGTAAGTGTTTGCATCCCAGTACCAGTATAGATATAGATATAGATATAGATAGATTTATGGGCCTATATATTTGTGTATATGTATTTGTATATACACAAATATATAAAGGTGTAAATACTTGCATTCTCTGAGCATGAAAAGGTGGAAAACAGAAGACTCAGAACCAATTGGCTTGCTAGTAATACTTGTAGCAACAAACATGAGTTCAATCAATTTAAACTTTGTCAGTCAATTTGCTGTTTTAAAATTTATTTAAACAAAAAATAATTTTCATGATTGTATTATAAAACTAATGAGACTAAGAAGAACTGAACTTTCACTGTAGACGGCATTTGACCTGTTTCAGTCACTTGATATTAAAGTATCTATGAAGTCATAAAACACAGATACACACCACAAAAAGCCAATTTGCTCTCTTTGCTTAGGTAATATCAGAGTCGATTATTTCATGTACAAAAATTTTTTTTGAAGTTCATCCTTATTTAGAGTCCACAGTATAATATTCACTAAAAATGTTAAAATCAGACTTTCAGCCAGAAAAGAAAAATTAAATTTTAAATTTTTGCTTCCTCACATTTTATTTTTGAGAAAAGAACATGATAAAATAAACTTCATCTCTTGACAAAGTATTGACACATGATAAATTTGATTAACAGAGTTTCCTAGTGGAAATTTAAGTCATAGGAAATAGAAAGATATTGATGAAGTCAAAATACAAATTTACATTACCATTAATTTCTGTCAGATGAGCTGAGAAATAATATTAGAGAATTGAAGACAAAAGAATGTTAGCTTTTGTTTTGGCAATGCTTTGTTACATCAGCCTAATCTGCACACTTACTCAAACAGGAGAAATTAACATGTCTCCTGAATATTGGTTCAAAGTTAAGCAGTGGAAAAGAGATGGGTGAATTCTGCTCTACTCCATTAAAAATTTAATTTGCTCTGTCATTGCCTGCATAATTTAGGTGAACCACCACCCACCACTTCAGCCACTTTACAACCCATGGAAAAAGAAGAAAATAAAACAGAACATAAGCCATATCCCTTTTTAGGGTCTATAAATTGAAATTTGCATACATCACATAGCCAACATCCCATTAACTGGGGTTCACTCAGATGTTCACACCTAGTAACAAGAAATGCTGGAAAGAGTACTGCTGAGCCAAGCACACACATGACCAGATAAAATCACATGGTTTGTTACTAGAAGGAAGAAAGTCAATTTGTATACAGGGATAATAGTAGTCTCTGGCATAAGAATGATTTCCTCTTTGACTTGGACTCACTAAGAGTCTAGGGTAAGAAAGAAACTTACTGTGCATTGCATTCTGTATATACAACCTATTATATTTTCAACTTTATACTGTATGTACTTTCACTTCATTAAGATATTTCACTTAAAAACGAGTTCTTTAAAATGATTTTAAAAGGTTTGAAAAGTTAAAAGCTAAATTAAAACACCTAATGGCTTTTCCCAATGTGTTCTGCACTGACACTAACTGAAGCTTTATCTTGAGCACTAAAGCATACAAATGCCCATGTATGTGTTTTAAGATATAGTCATACTCTGAAACTCTGTTAGTAGGTATTTAAGGGCACTGTTGAAAGCCAGATAGATCACTTCAAACACTGGCATGTCTGCCCCACCTACCAGCTGTGTAATCTGAGACAAATTACTTAATCTTTCTCTCTATCTAGCATCCTCATCTATAAAACGGGTTAATAATACCAGTATCTTCATTGAGTTGCTGCACAAATAGAATGGTTTAATAAACAATAAATTTATAACATAATAATGCTTACTATTATAATTGATAATTATTATTTATTAATTAAAATATTGCAGCAAACTTAGATAATTACCTGGTCAATAACCACTTTTCCATTCCCTATTTGATAACACCTTCAATTTTATTCTATCAGGCAAAGTGCAGTTAAAAATATTCAATTCCATGCTAACTATGGAGTTAGGCAAACATATTTCACTATCTTGGTCAAAGAAATAACAACAGCAGTCACTAGGCAGGCATGGCAGTTGTTGAGTTATTGTAAGCTGCCTTGAAACTAAAAATATAATGATTTTTAAAACTTTGTAAGTTTTGAAAGCCACCTACAAAATCCAATGGAAATTGATAAACCTGGGTACATGCTCTGATTACTTTACCTTTGTTGTATTGATAATAAATTAAAATTCAGATGGTCACTTTAAAAAATGAGATTTTCTCACAAAATTTGGGGATTGTGTCTATAAAACATCTAAAATAATAAGTGTTCTTTCATCTAGGATGTCAGTACTATTTATGTGATTCAGATTTTCATTTACCCTAAACCTTTGTTGGTTACTCTTTGAAAGTAAACCATCCTTGGTTTTCAAAAGCAACACTATCTCATTTTCAATATCTACCAATAAACTGATATCACAGGACTAGCACCACGTTTACCATCATTTTTCTTCAGATAAATATTTTAAAATTGCTTGCAATATTCTCTTTCCCAGTATAGAATTCTTATTTTTCCAGACTGGATAAATTCAGCTTTTTCTAAAAGGCACTTTGACTTCAAATAAAAGGGATATTATAATTTAGAAACTTGAAAGAAAGAAAAATGAAGAGACAGAGACATTCTGAAAATAAGAAATGCTTGGCAACCTTTGCTTAGGAGAAAAATTATTTTATTTTGTACATTAGTGTTTTTCTCGGTCCTAAAAACTAAGAATAAAAAAGGAGGCAAAATGTATTGTCCAAATCCTCAAAAGTTTATATTTTAGTAAAACAGATATTTAAATGCTTAATTACATAATTAACAACTTAATTCCTATATTGTTAATAATGGAGTAGAAGTATCAGTATATAAAGAAACTTTCAAAGGCACAGGAGTCAGAGAAAGAAAGTTTGGTAAGTAAATAACATTTTAACTGAGATCTCAAGGATCACTTGAAGAACATATGGGGAGAAATGAAGTGTATGTGCCTGAACTAGTCAGTAGTATTCTCCAGAACAATGATTTAGGAAAGAGGATGGTGCAATTAAGGAACCCAAGAGATAAAACTCATGAAACAGAAGAGACAAATTGTATGGAATGCTGATGAGGTTTTTAGAATTTGTCTCGATTAACACTACACACATTTTACTGACCATCACATATCCCACCTGTCTTATCAATCAAGAGAAGCTAGTTTAGACTGAGTAACAAACAAACCCTTAAATCTTAGTGATTTATAGCTATACATTTTTTTAAAATTTCTTATTCCCATTGTGAATCCATCAAATTTAAACTGAAGACCCTACTCAGTTTGTTATCCAAACTGCCAAGCTGTAATTATCTGGAACATTGTAGTTCTCTATGGCAGAGAGCAAAGAAAGATCTGATAGGACTTAAACTGACAATTAAATTCATGGGCCAAAAGCAGCACCAGTCACTTTTGCACACTTCAGTGGTCAGAACTAAACACATAATCCTGCCCTATCACAGGTTGCAAAGAGGTGCAATCTTACCATGAGTTCAGAAGGCAGAAAGCTAGAAATACCAGAGGGGCAGCGAAATGACAATCCCACCACTGTTAAAATAAATCAACCATGGTAATAGTTGCAAGTGAATGGTTTAAAACATTCTATATACAAAAACTTAGGGGGAAAGGACTGAAATTAAATCTTTAAAGACACAAAAATATTAATAGATATTTCTTTAAGGCAGAAATATACAAAATTTATATTTTATTTTATTTTATATACTTATGTGTGCTTGTTAAATATTCTCCAATAAATAGTTTTATTAGCTAGGATTATTTGCTTACAGAAACAGAAAAAATGCCCTAAAATTCAGTGTAATCCATATAGAAATAACTCTCTTATGGTCAAACTTTTGAGGTAGTCATCAAGGAATGTTAGAGCACTTCAAAATGTAAGGCATCTAAGGATTTGTGTTATCTTTTTGCTCAGGATAGGTGTACATGGCTTTTTTATCCCCTAAGGTCCCCTCATAGCCTAACATGATTGCCAGAGTTCCAGCCATCAAGTATCTCCTGGGAAACAGAAAAGAGGAAGGGGAGTAAGTTTTCCCTTTAAGAATACTCTTCATGGGCAACCCCTTTAGGTCCCCTACCACTGTGGTACCTTTTTTGTCTTCTCAATAAATCCTGCTTTCTTTCTCAAAAAAAAAGTATAATCTTTGAGGGAGATGGGAAGATGGTGGCGGAGCCAGTCGGACTACGCAAGTCCCCATGTGAGTGAGGGAGCATATGGAAAATTTTGTGTATGTGCTCGTGAGTGAGTGGGCTTGTGAAGGGCTGACTGAGTGAGGGCTAGGGAGCTAGTGGCCAGGGCTCTCCTGATGCAGCAACTGGTGCCACAGCGGCTGGGCTTAGACCCCCAGGATGCAGAAGCCGGGTGCTATTTTTTTTTTCTTTTTTTTCTTTTTTTAATCAGCAAACCCTCCCTGGGAACAAAATGTTGGAAGAGACTATCTAAGTGGGGCTCATGAGAGGGTGGCCAGGCCCCTGGTGCAACAGCTGATGCTATAGCTTTGCTACGTCATCCCTGGCTCTTCCCAGGTCACAAAAGCGAGCACCATTTTTTTTTTAACAGACAGAAGTTTTCCTTTGGAAAATCAGCAAGGAGAAACTATCACCCTAGGCTCTCCCTCATCATTGAGACAGGAGAAAGACTGCCAGCTCCTGGCTTTGCCTCACCACTTCAGCACCTGGCAGGGCTCTGGCAGGGGCTGCATGTGGAGGGAGTACAGAAGCAAGTTCCCATGGAAAAGTACAAGAGAGGCACCCAACCACCATCTTAAAGTTGGGGCAGGAAAGTGCTCCAACTTGCTCATCATGGACCAACACACCCAATCTCTGTGACTGGTGGATCAACTACTCAGGGATTTATCATGATATAGAGGGAATATCCTGAGAGCACAGACTTCAGAGGGACCTGGCAAGTGCTGAGTTCCAGATGCCCCAACCCCTACACTGATCCAGCTGTAGGAGAAACTGTGTCACCAGAAAAGGATGAGGAAGAACTCCATAGAGATCAGTGGTGAGTCCGGGGCTGACCCAAAATCCCTCCTCCCCAGCAATTTTCTGAACGTCAGACCCATATACCTGGACCATGACTGAGAGGGACAACCACAGGTGGAGCCTGGACATCAATCACAATAGGAGAACTCCATTCAAGGATAGGCCTGACTGGGGCATCCCCAGTGAGAGTTCATACCTGGGAAAGACAATCCCATACCTCCTCATGAGAGGAGATGTCCCTTACCACACAAGAGTGGGAGGGAGGACTGCAGCCACCTCCACCACCCCTCCTCCTTCCCTGCTTCATTCCCTAAGGAGAGAGTGAAAGAGGTGGCTCTGCAGGAGAGACCTGGTTAGAGGAACAATTATAGAGCCTGCAACAAGAGGGCAGGGTTTTAATTTTTTTAATTTTTAATAATTTTTTAATTTTTAAAAACCGTTGACTGTTTCAGTTCTTCTATTTTTAAAATACTTTTCCTTTGTGCATGAATGTGTATGTGAAGGTTTGATCTGCACCCCCCCAATTTCTTTTCTTTTTCTGTTTCTTTCTTCTTCTAAATGTCATTTTCTGTTTATGTGTGTTTGTGAATGATTGAGTGTTCATCTTTTGATTTTGTTGTTGTTGGTTAAAGCTCTTTTGTCCTTATAGGAATTTTTATATTCATTTTTTATAATTTATGGTGTGTGTCAATGTATGTGTGAGAGTTCTACGTGAATCGCTTTTTTATTTATTTATTCATTTATTTATTTATTTATTTTGAGTTGAAGCCTCACTCTGTCACCCAGACTGGAGTGCAGTGGCCGCTCCCAGCCACTGCAGCCTCGAAGTGCTGGGCTCTGGCGATCTTTCTGCCTCAGCCTTCCAAGTAGCCAGAACTACAGGTGTGCACTACCACACCCAGCTAGGTTTTTGATTTATTGTAGAGACAAGGTCTTGCCAAGTTGCCCAGGCAGGTCTCGAACCCACGGGCTCAGGCAATCCACTCACCTCAGCCTCCCAAGGCACGGGATTACAGGCTGAGCCACCAAGCTCGGCTTGAATTGCTTTTTTTAAAAAAATTTCCTCCAGTCTTTCTGTTTTTCTTTCTATATACTTTGTGCTAGGCATGTGTGTGTGTTTAGTTTTCTTGAGTTTTTTTGTTGTTGTTGTTTATTTTGTTTCACTTTATTGCTATTCCAGTTTGTTTTGGGGTGTGTGTGTATGTGTTCAATTGCTTTTGCATTGGTTTCTGCTTTGTATCGTCATATACAGTGGTGGTGGGGAGTGAGTCTCAGGGAACACATACCACAATCAGTGACCATTTTAATTTGCAAGTGGTTTCTGATTCCTAGTGCCCCATCCCCTACTTTATTCCAATTTCAAAAACTGCAAGAGACAGCAAAGTTTCCCATCCACTATCCTATTTCAAAACAGAACAAATCCAGAGTCTGGGTCAGAGAAGAATAGAGGACTAAGCAAACATCAGAAGGGAAAGCCTCTTCCATTGACACTGAATAGCAGGAAAAAAAAGAGAGAAAAACAAGAGATCTGTCACAATGAGGAAAAACCAAAGGAAGACTTCAGCCAATTTCAAGTGTACCAAAGACAAAACTCCTGAAAAATCAGACCTTGGGGCTCAAACAATGGAAGTCATCAGAGACTGTTTCCAGAATATGGCAGGGTTTAGGAAATAGATGGAAAGAGGGAATAAAACTCAAGAAAGACAAGATGCAACATTGAAAGAACTTGTAACAGAGATTTTGGCAATACAAAATTTTGTCCAGAAAATGAAAAACAAGATAACAAGCATGTAAAGCAGAATTAATCTATCTGAAAAAATAGTCTCAGAACTTGAAGACCAGAACATAGAATTAACCCGATCTTTAAAAAACATAGAAAGAAGACTCAGAAAGAAAGAACAAAACCTACAAGAGATGTGTGAGTATATCAAGATGCCAAACCTATGCCTGATTGGTATCAGAAAGAAGAAAAGGAAATGGAGAACAACTTGGAGCAAGTATTCCAGGAAGCTATCCAACAAAACGTTCCCCATCTCACCAGAGATGTGACCAGCCAAGCACAAGAGATACAGAGAAGCTTCACAAGACATCAAATGAGAAGACCAACCTCTAGACACATAGTAATTCACCTACAAAAAGTAGGCACAAAATAAAAAATCATAAAGGAAGCAAGAGAGAAAGGTCAGACTACCTACCTGGGAAAGCCAATCAGAATTGCAGCAGACCTATTGGCAGAAACACTACAAGCAAGAAGGGACTGGAGCCCTATATTCAAAGTCCTCAAAGAAAAACAATTTCAACCAAGAATTTTCTATCCAGTCAAACTCAACTTCATCAGTGATGGAGAATTAAAATCCTTCCCAGACATCCAATCCCTAAGAGATTATGCAACCTCCAGACACTTTAAAAGTTATTAGGCACAAAAGAAAGAAAGAAAAAAAATGACCACACACTTTCCAAAAGACCAGCAGAGCACAGAATCAACAGAGAATACAGTGCAACAAGAAACTTGAAAACATACACATACATTAACCCCAAAGCCAAAAGAAAACAAGCAAACAAAGAAAAAAACTTTATAAGAACCTCATGACAGGGAGAAACAATCACATGTCAATAATCAGCCTGAATGTGAATGGAGTAAATACACCACTGAAAAGACACAGAATGGCAAACTGGATAAGAAACCATGACCCAAATATTTGCTGCATCCAGGAGATTCATCTCACCACAAGGGACACACGCAGACTGAAATTAAAGGAGGGAAAACAAGTTTCCAAGCAAATGGATCACAAAATAAGGCAAGAATTGCAATCTTAATATCAGACAAAACAGCCTTTAAGCTATCAAAAATTTTAAAAGATACAAAAGGACACTACATAATGATAAAAGCTTCAATCAATCAACATGAAATATCCATCCTAAACATATATGCACCCAACACAGGAGCACTGACATTTATAAAGCAACTACTAAATAAACTTTAAAAAGATATTAACTTTTAACACTATTATAGTGGGGGACTTGGATACCCCACTGACAGCCCTAGATAGATCATACAGGCAACATATTAACAAGGAGAACCAGAACCTAAACTTGACACTCAAAAAATGGGCTTAACAGATACCTACAGATTATTCCACCCAACAACCACAGAATATACATTCTACTCATCACCACAGGAGATGTCACATCCTTGAGCATAAACCAAGCATAAACAAATTCCATGAGGTTGAAGTCTTGCCATGCACATTCTCAGACCACAGTGGAATAAAAATAAATACCAACACCAATAACATTTCCCCAAAGCCCACAAGGACATGGACACTAAACAGAATGATGCTGAACAACGACTGTTCAAAATCAAAATCAAAGCAGAAATCAAAAGATTCCTGGAAACAAATGAAAATGAAGAAACATCTTACCAAAACTTCTGGGCTGCCATGAAATCAGTTAAGAGAAATAGTTATATCTCTATGAGCACACATCAAGAAAATGGAAAGATCACAAGTGGAGTTTATTTAGTAGTTGCTCTTGCTCACAAAGCACATATGTGAGCTGGAAAGAGAAGACCACCAAAACTCCAACATTAGCAGAAGAATCCAAATCACCAAAACAAGAGCCCAAATACAAGACATAGAAGACAAAAATATCATAGAAAACATTAACAAAACAAGAAGCTGGTTCTTTGAAAAAATTAACAAAATAGATGAACCCCTAGCCAGAATGACCAAGAAAAAGAGAGAAAACCTCAAATAAACACAATCAGAAATACAAAAGTTCAAATCACAACTGACCCCAGGAAATAAGAAAGATTATCAGACATTATTATGTACACTTGTATGGAAACAAACTAATTAACCTAAATGAAATGGAGGACTTTCTCATATCACACAATCTCCCCAGGTTGAAGCAAGAAGACATTGAGACACTAAATAGACCAATAACAATTCAGGAAAACTACCTGAATTCATAAGAAAACTACCTACAAAAAAAAACCTCCTGGAATGGATGACTTTCCAGCAGAATTCTACAAAACTTGCAAGGAGGAGCTGATACCAATCCTATTGAAAGTATTCCAGGAAATTGAGAAATATGTAATTCTCCCCAAATCATTTTACAAAGCTAACAACACACTGATATCCAAACCGGGTAAAGATCCAACAAAAAAAGAGAACTACAGGCCAATATCCGTTATGAGCATAGATGCAAAAATCCCCAACAGGATTCTAGCAAATCGGATCCAAAAACACATATCAAAAATCATCCACGATGACCAAGTAGGCTTCATTCCCAGGATGCAGCACTGGTTCAACATTCACAAGACCATAAATGTAATTAAAAACATCAACAGATGTAAAAACAATAACCATATGATTATCTTATTAGATGCAGAAAAAGCTTTTGATAAAGTCCAGCATCCCTTCTTGATAAAAACCCTCAAACACCTAGGTATAGAAGGAACATACCTCAAAATAGTAAGACCATCTATGATAAACCCACAGCTAACATAATGTTAAATGGACAGAAACTGGAAATATTTCCCCTGAAAAATGGAACAAGATAAGGCTGCCCACTCTCACCCCTCTTGTTCAACATTGTGTTGGAAGTCCAAGCTCGGGCAATTAGACAAAAGAAGGAAATCAGGGGTATCCAAATAGGAAAAGAAGAAGTCAAGTTATCCCTCTTTGCTAATGATATGATCCTATACCTTGAAAATCCAAGAGAATCTGTCAAAAACCTGCTTGTACTATTAAGGACTTTGTCAAAGTCTCAGGGTACAAAATAAATGTGCAAAAGATAGTTGCATTCCTATACACCAGCAACAAGCAGGCAGAGACCCAAATAAAAAGCACACTCCCATTCACAATAGCCACACACAAAAAATGAAATACCTAGGCATCTTCTTAACCAGAGAAGTGAAAGACCTTTACAATGAGAACTACAAAACACTGCTCAAAGAAGTCCAAGAAGACACAAACAAATGGAAAAATATTTCATGCTCATGGATAGGAATAATCAACATTGTTAAAATGTCCATCTAATCAAAGTCAATCTACAAATTCAACACAATACCCATTAAGTTACCAACATCATTCTTCTCAGACTTGGAAATAATAATACAGAAATTCATATGGAAACATAAACAACCACAAATAGCCAAAACAATGCTTAGCAAGAGAAACAAAGCAGGAGGTATCACATTTCCAGACTTCAAACTTTACTATAAGGCTACAGTAATCAAAACAATTTGCTATTGGTACAAGTACAGGCACATAGTCTAATGGAACAGGATAGAGATTTTGGAAGCAAAGCCTCAATTTCTCAATCAGCTCATCTTTGACAAAACCTCCAACAACAACCACTGGGGAAAGGAGAACCTAGTCAGTAAGTCGAGTGGGGAATACTGGCAGACCACATGCAGAAGACTGAAACTGGACCCCTACCTATCACAATACACAAAAATTAACTCTAAATGGATCAAAGACCTAAACATAAAACCTCCAAATATAAGAATCTTAGAAAACGCAGGAGACACCCTTATGGAAATTGGAACTGGCAACCAATTCCTATTCAGAACACTAAAGGCCAATGCCTTAAGAAATAAGATAGACAAGTGGGATCTCATCAAACTAATGAACTTCTGCAAAGCAAAAGAAACCATCAAGAGAGTAGGGAGACACCCCACAGAATGTGAAAAAAATATTTGCCAACTGTATATCTGACAAACGCCTAACATCTAGGATCTACAAGGAACTCATACACATTGAAAGGAAAAAAACAAATAGACCCATTAAAAAGTGGGCAAAAGACATGAATAGACACTTCTCAAAAGAAGATATATGGGCAACCAACAGATATGAAAAAGTGCTCAGCCTCATTCATCATCAGATAAACGCTTCTACACTGCTGGTGGGAATGCAAACTAGTACAACCTTTCTGGGAGACAGTGTGGCGATTTCTGAAAGAACTAGAAATGGACCTTCCATATGATCCAGCAATTCCCCTATTGGGAATATACCCAGAGGAACTCAAATCACTCTACAAAAAAGATACCTGCAGACACATGTTTGTTGCAACTCTATTCACAATAGAAAAGACACAGAACCATCCATGGTGCCCACTGAAGCTGGACTTGATTAAAAAAATGTGGTACATATACACAATAAAATATTATGCAGCCATAAAGAAAGACAAACATATGGACTTTGCAGCATCTTGGATGGATTTGGTGTCAATCATACTCAGTGATCTATCACAGAAAAAAAGAACAGAGTACCATATGTTCTCACTCTTAAGCGGACCTTGAAAAATTATAATACTATAAGAAAGAGATTGACAGTTGTGGAAAACTGTCAGGAGAGGGGAGGTGGAATTGGCAGTTGAGGGAAACTGCTAGGGGAGGGAGGGGCATACTTCATCAAAAAGGATACCTGCATAATCAACGTTTGTATACCTAACCCTGAATTGTATCCCCCATCTTTATAATATATATATGAAAATAGCAGTTTACAAAACGGTGTGTAATATTATACTATTCTTGTTTTATGAATGACACAGAAAGAATACCCTTCATAAATTGAGCACAAAATTTCTTTTAACGTCTCTTATAGCTACCCTAATTTCAAGGGAGACTAGGAAATTATATATTTATTCCATATAAACATATACCAGCCAAATATCAGGGATTCTATTACTGTGGAAAATTTTTAATTGATACATGTCGCAACTACGTGTTGCCTCCTCTTCTCTAATATCAACTTCTTTCTCTAATCTTTCCCCCATAACTGCAATCTGAGGTTTCTTTTTCAAATGGCTTATTTTTTAAAGGCTCAGAAAATAACACATACCCCTTACCCTCCTTGTCATGTCTAGTAATATATCTATTCATTACTATTACTAGTATATATGCACTACAACCATGATATATGACATAACTAAAACATAATTTTCAATAAAACCTTTGTATCTCGCTTTTGTATCTCCGTTTCCACTGATGTAAAAAATAATAATAATTTAGTGTAATTCAGTTTAAATCAGTTTCTTCTGTGGAAATAGTAAGATAATTTATAATTCATACTTTTGCTGTAGTGCTTCAGATATAACCTCGTGGAAAGGGAATTGGTGTGCTTGATCCTGAAATTGTCTCCTTTGCTGCTCCATTTAACCTAGAATTTGGATATTGATTTCTTTCCCTCCTGCATCCACAGGAGTGTCTGCAAACATCAGCCTTGATCTTAGCATGGGCAATGCTAGACGATATCTCCCAAAGCCCTTGGTTACCTTTTCTGTTGACTACCTCTGGCTGGCACCATAGAGCCTCTAAAACCAGGCAGTTATTCCTACTTAATTCTGTATCTTCTCTGAAAATGGCTTATGATAGTGCTCTATTTTCAGACTTTCCAAAATTTTATTTCATTTTGTAAAGGGAAATTCTAGGAAGTAAAAATCTCTTTTGTCTTTTACCAAAGCTTAGTTTACAAGGCTATAGTGTCAACAGGAATACAAGAAAATCAGTTTTAAAACTCAGAGCTAAACAATAATCTATTTGATTTAGGCATCGTGCTCTTAATACATTTAATGGGGAAGGTACAAAGTCCTATTATTTAAAAATAATAAATATAAGTCATTTTAATAACTTAAAATATAATAAATACATCTAATGCTTTTGAGCATTTATTTTGTGTCAAACATTGTTTTTTTAAGTGTTTTACAAGTGACGATTGAATTAAATTTCCCAGCAACCTATGATCATTGTTATTCTTATTGTACAGATGAGGAAAATGACACCCAGATAAGTGAATTGCTCAAGGTTGCACAGATAATGTGCAGAGCAAACCTGGCTCCAGAGCAGGTGATACCATATGGCACGTGGATATATTCCTTAGATATGAGTAACATTTATAGGCTGATGAGTTCTAAATTTAAATCTCTAGTCTTGACGTCTCCCCTTAACTTCAGACTCAAATATTCAGTGGTAAATCAACTTCCACTTGGCTTTTTAACAGTCATCTCAAAAACAGGATCTCCCAAACCAAATACTTGATTTGCACCATCTCCTCCTGCTTCCATCTGTTCTTCCTACTATCTTTCTTACTCCAATAAACAGACTCATCATTTTTCTAATTGTTCAAGCCAAAATAATAGGATTGCTCTTGGCTTTTATTTCTCATGATCCATGCCCAATCTATCAGAAAAGTCTGTTATATCTTCAAAATATATACAGAATTCAACCACTCCTCAACACCTCTACAGTTACCACCTGGCCCAACACTCACCATCTCCCTTCCCCACTTTCGGATCTATGAGACACCTACCAACTGAACCCTCTGCCCCTTATAGTCTTTTCTCAACTTAGCAGTCAGAATGTGCATAATTTAGATCATGATGCTCTTTTGCTTAAAATCTTCTAATGGACTTTCAGGTCACTCAGAGTAAAAGCAAAAAATCCCAACTATTGACTGTGAGGCATTACCTGGCCTGGCTCCACTGCTCTCCCTTTCACCTCATTTTCTGGTATTCTCCTCTTATTCGATCAGCTTCTCCCTCTTTGCTTCCTCATTCATTCAACTCTAGACTTCTTGTCTTCCTTACTATTCTTCAAATGCACCAAGCATGCTTCTGTCTCTGGGCCATTGCACTAGTTCTTCTCTGGGCCTCAGAGGCTCTTTCTCTAAATAGATGTCCTTCCTACTACTTTCAGGTGTCTGCTTTTTATCTGCGTCCTTCATGACCACTCCATATATGACATAGCAATTCACTCCCCTTCTTGCATGCCTTAATCCTTTCAATTTACCTTTATCTGCCTTGTTTTTTGCCATCCTATTTATTACCACCTAACATACCATATCTGCCCATGTGTACCTCTTTACACTAGAATATCCTCAGAAAATGTAAATGTCTTGAATACAGCCAGACCTAAGAGCCTAAAATTTACCAGGCACATAATAAGTATTCAATAAATACCTACTAAATAAACTGTTATCTACCACTGTCTTCGTTGATTCACTTGAGCATCTTCCCGCTAGACTATAATTTCCTTAAAGGCTGGAATCCTGTTTTAAATAGCTTTGTACCAACTATAATTAGCACAGCTCAAGAGCCCTAATTGGTGTACAATACACATTTCTTTAATAAAATGTACAATTGTGCACTGTATAACAAACTTTCAGTCAATGACGGACCACACAAATACATATCATGGACATACAATTATGGACAATATATAATACTTGAGTATTGTAATAAACAACTATGTTCTGGCTTATGTATTTACTATGCTATACTTTTTATCATTATCTCTGTAGGTTTGAGCTAATGTGTGTATTTGTGCTTTAGCATTTAACAAAATGTTTAAAAAGCAAAAATAAAAAATTTTAAAGTGGAAAAGGCTTATATAATAAAAGAAATGTAAAGAGAGAAAAAGAAATGTAAAAAAAGAAAATATTTTTGTACTGCAATACAATGCGCCTGTTTTAAGCTGTTACTGCAAAAAATGTCAAAAAGTTAAAAAAAAATTTTGCAAAGTAAAATGTTACAGCAAGCTAAGATTAACTTATTAAAGAATAATTTTAAAAATAAACTTAGTGTAGTGTAAGAATATGGCATTGCTAAAGTCTACAGTAGTGTATGGTAATGTCCTAGGCCTTCACGTTCTCTCATCAATCACTCACTGAGTCACCCAGAGCAACTTCCAGTCCTGCAAGCTTCATTCATAGTAAATCACTTTTATCTCTTATACCACTTTTTTACTATACCTGTTTATGTTTAGATATGCATACACAAATACTTACTATTATGTTACAATTACCTACAGTATTCAGTACAGTAATATCATATACAGGGTTGTAGTCTCGGAGCAATAGGCTATACCAGAAAGCCTAGATGTGTGGTAAGCAATACTGTCTAGCTTATATATAATTGTGGTCTGTGATGTTCACGCAATGATGAAATAGCCTAATGATGCAGTTTTCAGTACAAATTCCCATTCTTTAGTGATGCATGACTGTATGTATTCTTAACAGCTAGAGTCAGAATTTGAAATTCACAGGAGCTCTTGCTCTAAGCATTAATAAGGCATTCTGAGAATGAAAATATTATTTATGAAAATTCACACCCAAAGAAATCTGTAGAGAAGCAGCCAAGTCACAGCACAGCCTACATAATAACATAAAATGCTCTGGCCCACCAAATTCTGGGTTAATCTACCTCTGATAACCTACCCCAGGTTTAAATTGAGTTTTGTTTTGGTTTTTTTGGCTTGTTTTGCTTTTGTTTTCCACATAACAATATATTCATGTTCTCCTGAAACTTCTTTTTTTCTTTCAGAATTAAATTTTATTTAACATTGGTAGCAACCATAAAAATATTTACATTTACGCAAGTCACAGCACATTTCAAAGGAATATTTCTTTCCTTCAGTAAGATCTTGCTAACTTATATAACTGAAACAACAGTTTATGTTCTTCAAGGCAAAGCCAAATGACTTAGCAAATGATTTTTTTAAATGTTAAAATCCAGACATAAACATATGATTCCATTATTAACATCCTATGTAATCCGTCACTAAATTATTTTCATTATCAATTGTCATTCATTTATAAAGATTTATTGTTAACGTTGTTTGGTTCAGTTGAAACATAGCAGATGAAAGTTCTTTTTCAGATAAAATTTATTTGATTTTTTTCCCTTCTTTCTTCTGCAAACAACTATGGAGTTCTCCAAGTTTCTAATCTCTCTGACTCCAAGCTAGTCTCGGTGTGTGAGGGATATCAGATATAACTGTATCTGAAGATGTGACATTTTGTGGGTTTTCTCATAGTCACCCATGTTATCTGTTTAGAATAGCTTTTCAAATACCTAGTTGTTTTATTAGAGAGTCAAGAATAAGATGGACTCACTGGAAATTCATAATTGTTTGTATAATTGTCTGGTATTTGCTTTAGAGTCACATTATAGGATACTGTAAAAGTGTAGCACATAGTAGTAACTCAAGAAATAACTCCTCACAGCCTCACTAATTGGGTAACTATATAGCCACAGTTTCCTAGTTGACCATTTGATGATGATCTTATCTACCAAGAGACCTTTCTTTCCACATAAGAACCACATAAAGTGTCATTCCACTAATCTCCTAATCAAATTTCTTATAACACCTGTGCAATATTAAAAAAACTTAATAATCTTGGAAATACCAGTCATGCAAAAATCCAGCATCAAATCCTGTTATGCTAATTAAATTAATTCTATGTGATTTTTAGCATTTGCCTTTCATGACTTATTTACCTATAAAATTTTAAAGTTGGAATAAATGGTTTCTAAGACATTTCTCACTTTCAAAATGTTTGCAATGCAGTGAAAAGTAATAGCCATAAGCCATAACTGTGAGTTGTAAGTTGAAAACATATATTACTATTGTGCTTTATTTTTTTTTTCAGGTAAAATTAAAGTAATTTGGCATCATGGAACTCCAAATTTTACCTCTATTTTCACTAAGGTGGAAAAACAGTAACTGTTCAGTAATTATTTTTATCAAATTATTTTGATTATTGATTTATTTTCATCAACCAACTGAAAGAATAGAGTGTTAATTGGAATACTTTATCTCTAGTAACACAATAGCAAATATTGAATTAAATATATTTAAGATATTGAGGTCACCCACACATGAAAACATATAATTTTGAGAATTTAAGCAATATTAAGTGGCATCCAGAAACTTGAAACAAACAAGTAAAACAGCAAGAAACCACTTTTGCAAAACTCCAGATCCTTTTGGAGAATAATAACGCAAACAGATTAAGCCAAAATAACAAGTCAAGAACTTCTTTGGAAGATCTAATATATTTATTTAAACAGGGACAAAATAAAAATATAATAAACCCTCTAGCTGCTCTGAGTAACACAACCTAATCAAAGAAAAGGAAGATTCTGCAAGTTAGTCATACTGGAAATAATTTCCATGATTTAGTTAACAGGTCCTTTA
This sequence comes from Carlito syrichta, assembly GCF_000164805.1. Taxonomy (NCBI): domain Eukaryota; kingdom Metazoa; phylum Chordata; class Mammalia; order Primates; family Tarsiidae; genus Carlito; species Carlito syrichta. Next base: position 698,848 of record NW_007259478.1, read on the forward strand.
ATGTTTTCATTGTAGATCAAGTAGAATGGAGAGATATATTACACTGCCTAGCATGCACTCAGGTTTTATTCTTGGGCTTTAGTTTCTTCTCTAGTTTTTTCTTTTCCTCCTAGTTATTTGATTTTGTTTTCAGTAAAATTGAGCAACAGATCACCTGGTTTACTTCCCAAAAGGTCAGGACAGGACTGGAGTAAGATGAAGCAAAAGACTCTTTTTAATTTTTCTGGATCTGACTGAGGAGGCACTTGATAGGTATTACTCTTTCTTTGTGCAAGATTTTTGCCACATTCTATGATATTGTAGTAAGAGTCACTCCAGATAGTTGATAAAACCATTTCGCATACCTGCAGTGTGATCTTAGGCAATATACTTAAATTCTCTGAGCTTTTTTTTCCTATTGTGAGGAAAGGAAATAAAAATCTATTTTTTTTTTGCAAATGTATTATGACCTAAATGAGATCATGTCTACAAAGCACTTAGTAAACTGCCTTGTGTTTATTCTTTTAACAAATCTTTATTGAGTTCTTGATACCTTCCAGACACTAAGCCATGGTAAGCTCTCATAAACGCTAGCCATTATGACATTTATATTCAGCAGCAGTAGCATCTTATGGTGCCAGCAGAGAAACAGTTAGAATCAATTATTTACACTGCCATTTCAGAAATCCTTTTGTTGGTGGTTGAGCAGTAAGTAAAAGTTCACTTTTCACGTACTTAAAAGGCATACTTAGAGAAACAACCTTCGTTGGTTCTTTTTCTAGATCTCTCTGTTAAAATTACCTAAACTGGTTATGATTTTGAAAGCAAAAACTAAAGTTTGCTCTTCCATACTTAATATTTATTCATTTGATAGATTATCTTGCAAAAACTCTATTGAGCCACTAGAGGAAAAATATGAACACAGGTTGTCTTGAAAGAGGGTATTTCAAATCTAGTTAGGGGGTTAAAACAGGTGTATAAGAATCAAGATATAAGATAAATGCCACATAGATGGTACAAAGTGCTAAAAAGAAAACTGTAGAATAGTGTATATTAAAAAATAAGTGTATAATAACTTTAGTCTCTATGACGCCAATCTAAATTTGAAGCCAAGTACTTAACCTCTCTTCTCATACAATGTGACATTATAAATCAAATCAGTTCTTCAAAATGGAATTCCCAACAAGCAAATAGAGGACTTCAAAGCTGGCATCTTTGGAAGCTGTTGGTGTTCACACATATTATGACTTTTCTTTTTAAAGTGATTGTGAAGCCTCCATTTTACTGGATTTCTTTGGTTCTGCTCCTCTTTCTTTGTAACAAAAGGATAGTTATTTTGAGTCAATCCCTTGATGCCAAGTGAAAAGAGAACAATCTTGTATAGGAGAATTAGACACATTTAGAAGCTAAATATGGCACTCCTGTTAAGCTTGGAAAATTTCAAGGCAAAGGGATTCATAAGGAAATTGCAGTTGGGAAGAGAATAACAAGCATTTGAAAGCCGAAGAATAGAATGAGAGGATTAGTTACAAGTGCAAGTATAGAACCAGATAATTGGGGCAAAGCGTTTGCAATGCTGTGAGTTCTTCAGAAGAAAGTTACCACAATATGAAAATCAAAAGTAAGCTAACACTGAACGTTCCCAATATAATTAGCAACCGAGAAAAAGTACAATAAAAGATCATAATAGTAAAGCAACAATTCAGGTAAACTTCATGGTATACAATTGTTTAGAAAAAGCATTCAAAATATTTCAGGGTGAGAAATGGGCAGTTTCACAGGTTACTTGTCTCACCCACAATTAAGCTTACACCACCTTGGAGGAGTTCACTGTGCCTATGTCCAAAGACATGATCTCCAGGACATTTATAACTACCTCATTTATGGAAAAATAATCCCAAGAAGCTTGAGAATATAAATTCTGTCTCATGTAAAGGGATTTTAAGAATTTTCCCCATAAATTGTTTGTAAATAATTACGTTAAATTTAAAGCTCAGTGAAGTACTTCCATACCATGCTAGCTATGTGTCAGACTCTACCTTATTCCAGAAGATACAAAGATACAATCCCATTTCTTGTTCCGGTTCTTGGAACTAAACCCCAGGCCACCTTATTTAGCTTGTTTAGACTTTGTTTAGTCCCTCTACTGTCTCTCTCCCCACCCCCCACCCCCCCAGAAGTTCTCTTATAATCTCATGACTTAAGTTACAAACTCTTTTCTGATAGTAAGTCTCCAGTCAAGGCTCCACTTATAAACAATAACCTAACCATATACGTATATTCCACTGTCTACTCAGTTTATCTCCCTGGATGTCTTACAGGATCCTTATACCTAATGTACCCCAAATTAAGTTCTTGAGCTTGCCTTTCAAGCTTGTTCCTCCGCCAGTCTTCATTATTTTACAAACAGGAGCCATCAATAATATATCTTCTCAGCACATCTTAGCAGTTATCTTTGCTTTCTACAAAGCCACCCCACCTCCTGCCGCCATTAAATTAACCACCAAATCCACATATTCTACTCCCTAAATGTTTTAAGTGTGTCTATGATAATAAAAGCTGTAATGATAATAGAAGCAAATACTTATATAGCATTTACCCTGTAAAGCCCTGCCCTGAGCACTTTACATATATTAACTCATTTAATTTTATCAACAACACTATGAGATAAGTTATTATTATTGCTACTATTCCTATTTTACTGAAGAGGCCTTAAGGCAGAAGTACATTAAGTAACTTGCCCAAGATAGCCCAACTGGCCTGGAGGAGGCATTATTTGAGCCCAAGCAATCTGACTCCAGGTTCCATGCTCTTAACCACTATGCTGTTTTCTAGCCAGAGTTGATACTAGAACATGGTATTCCCAAAGAGTTAATAGAGGGCTTCAAAACATCCTCAGAAGCTGCTGATGTTTCAATGTTGTGAAGACGACATCTTAATGAATTTTTTTACCAAAACTACAGCACTAAATTGTCTACTCTTCTTAGCCACTTTGTTTTTTATTTGTTTGTTTATGTCCACCTCTCATTTAATCTCCATTGTAAGTTGCTTAATATTAAAATCTAGTCAGGGCACATGCTAGTAAAAATCATCATCATCAATGTCTTCCTACTGCTCTTAAGATCAAGGTAAAAATCCTTAGGTTGACCCATGGGATTCGGCTCCTGTCAATTTCTTCAGGCATATCTTCTGACATTCTCTGGCTATCTACCACTAAGATGTTGTATAAATTTCTTAATTACAGTATTTTCTCCCTGATTTCAGATCTTTAAGCATACTATTTTCTCTGCTTAGAATGCTTCTTGTTTCTTATAGGTCTCAGCTTAACTACATCCTACTCATGCTTTAGATCACCATGTAAAAATAATTTCCTAAGATAAGTTATTTATGATATCCCAGACATTTGTTCTGAAAGAACCATGTTGCATTCATGTAAATTTTAATTAAATATTTATTTGAATTAGTCTTCCCCACTAAACTATATGTTTCATGGAGTCATTGTGTCCTAAGGACTCACCAGTGACAAGCACATTGTCTAGTACTTAGTAAGCACTTAATAAGTATCATTTTGATGATTAAATGAGTAAAATACTTTAATTTGGGGGCCAATTGGACATATGAGCTATGTTCACATAGCAAATACAGAAGTTTAAACACAAAAATATTTTTACCCCCAAATTTAACAAAATGATAATCACTATTAAGATATGAATGTTTTTGGTCTTTTGTATTCACACACACACACACACACACACACACACACACACACAGTTTGAATCTTATTGTCTTGCATCCTTCATAATTATAGCTTAATATCATCTACTTTCAAGGGCTGAATTCTACTCTGTTTCTTCTTGTTTTGTCTCATGAAGCCAAGAAATACCTGTCACTATGTGTAAGTTGTAATTAGCAGATAATTATCAAAATCTCCATTTGCATAGGGTACTATTCTAGAAATGCATGTCCCAAAATATATAATCAAAATTACCCTTCTGAGACTTCAAATGGAGCACAAAGTCTGACACATAATTTGATGGAACAGAATATTTTAAATTATGCTTGACTTGAAAACCAATGTAAATGTTCACTACCAATGCATGACAAGTCTTCTGTTTTATAAGATCTCATAGTGCAATAGCAAGGTGAAATGCATACATGTAAAGAAAACTAAAACTGTAATATAGCACATGCTAAGTGTTACAAATTGTCAAAATTCACAATTTGAACTATAGGAATTCAGATGTTTGAGATATTGGCATAAAATAGAATAATCATGACAGAGTTCATTGTTAAGAAAATTCTCTAGTTGTGTTTCAAATGATGAGTTTCAAATGATGAGTTAGCTGTAAACAAATTACATGCTTTATGAATCCCCTTTTCCATATTGTCTTATTTTGAACAATTACAGTTCCTCAAACAGTCTCTGTTTCAACTGTATTTTTCATTATTTTTCTTTATACTGACATTTCCTAAGCTGGGATGCAAAGGAACAGTAGCTGCATATGATGCGTCATATACACAACACACACATGCGCACGTGCACACACACACACACACACACACACACACACGCACACACACACACACACACACACGCACATGCAAGATCTGGGTACAGATATGTTTAGATGAAATAAGAGGGAACCCCACAAAAAACTGGAATTATTTTTTGGATGCAGGTCCCTTGTTGTACAGGTTTCCCCTGCTAAGTAAGTATTCTTGGAACCTAGTGACATTAGTATACCAGCCAGTGTTGTTGTGAGAGGCTAAATTTAGCTTCAGTGAATTTCTTTGGAGAGTCTTTCAGCGTGTTTGTAGATTTCATGACAGGTGATTGATTTACTTACTAGTACATCTGCCCACACTGCACTATGTTCAACAACTTTTGACCAAAAATAGCCTGACCCCTGTGCCCCACCCTCCTTATTCACCCCATCTTGCTTCCAGTGACTTTTTCTTTTGTTTCCCCAGATGAAAAAAGTCCTCAAAGGGGAACGTTTTTACGATGTGGAAGAGGTAAAACAGAAAACAACAGAAGCACTAAAAGGTATCAAAATTAACAAATTCAAAATCTGTTTTGAGCAATGGAAAAAGCATCTCCATAAGTGTACTTCAAGTGAAGAGTACTTTGAAGGTGACTGAAGTTTAAACATGTAAGAATAAATACACATTTTTTAATAAATAAATTCTGAGATTTTGCCCCCACCTCGTATACTGCAAACTCTTGGACAATCATAAAACTCAGTAGCCAATTCAAAGCTCCAAAATTTCTCATAGCAAATTAAAGAAACGTGTATAGTTTTATTTAACCTGGTGAATTCCACCATGGATCCATCTTTAATGAGATATCTATTAATATTCAGAAAACTAGCATTTCACAGAATATATTGTGAAAAATGATGTAAGAGAAAATTGAACTGGTTGCTACATATACCTCACATGTTGCTTCTTAGAAGTATAATTAGATACTTTTCCACAAGTATGTAGTTTCAGTCTATAGTTTATTAGTCTTATGACCCTCTTTTTAAAAAATAATTTTAATAACTCATTTTGTTGTACTCCATCTTTTTGCTTCCTGTCGACTTCAAGTATGCATTTTTTAGCTACTCCAAAATTCCAGTCCAATATTTTATGAATCAAGCAGTCCCATTCATTTTAGTTTATCACAGATAAATCTGCAACTAAAATAGTTTTAGTCCTTTGTAAATTTTATGACTAATTATTCCATGCCATGTGCCATATGAATCTTATTCTTCCTTGCATGACTTTTCCAATAGTACCTAATTAGAAGAATTTTACTTTTTTTTTTTTTTTTGAGTTGAAGTCTCACTCTGTCGCCCAACTGGAGTGCAGTGGCCGCTTCCGGCCACCGCAGCCTCGGCCTGTTGGGCTCCAGCGATCCTTCAGCCTCAGCCTTCCAAGTAGCCAGAATTACAGGCGCGTGCTACTACACCCGGCTGATTTTTTGATTTATGGTAGAGATGAGGTCTTGCTGCCCAGGCGGGTCTCGAACCCACGGGCTCAGGCAATCAGAATTTTACTTTTTTGTCAGTGCTATAGACCATTCTCACAAAACAAAATGTAAGAAAAATTGGAGTGCAAAATAATTGTTATGCTTCGTTTCTCTGATAACTTGGTGTTATAAACTAAGTAGTTTCATAGTTTTAGGTTTGAGGTACGAGGTTAATTCGGTGACAGAATAAAAAAGAAAAACAAAAGTTCACAAATAAAAAAGGAAAGAAATTTTGTATCTAAAATGGGATTAATAAAGTTTTTAAAGAGAGAATGATAATAGACTATAGAAAAATAGGCACATTTATAAATAATTCTAAATGTTGGTTCTAGTTTCTGTTTTATAAATGTTGTCTTACTATTCAAGGGCCAGCTCAGATATAACTCCTGGGGACTTACAACTATGACAGCGCCCTCTACATCTTCTTTACTCCCTGACCCAGCAAAAATGCTTTTTGCTCCATCTGCCACCTAAAGTATTTTGTGCACTTTGGATCTACTTTTTCATTAGAGTGTGTTTAAGATTGCATTACATATGGTAAGATGTTCATTTGCCTGACCCCACTAGATCGTGGTCTTGTTGTTTTCTTCTCCCCTAATGCTCGAGGAACTATGGCAAAATGGAAAATATATGGGCTTTGAAATAAAAGAGAATCAAGGTTAAATCATAACTTGGCTACATAATAGGTGCAATAACTTCTCTCAATAACCTCAACTGTACAATGAAGTGTATCTTACCCTTCAGGATTAGAGGGACAATTAAATAAGGTATCCTATATAAAAGTCATGATATATAGTAAAGATTCTGTAAATGGTAGCTCTTATTAGCTTTTTCATAATAGATATACTATTAATTCTATGATGGACCAAAGGAAGCAAAGAAAAAAGATAAAAGGGAGTGAGGGAGGGAGGAAGGGAGGAAGGGAAGGATGGAGAGAGGAAGAGAAGATGAACAACATGGTCTCAACTTCAGTCAGATTTGGGTGGATTCCAGTCTTTGATGAAATTATCTTAGGAGAGGAGATGGGTTACTAAATAGGAAGGGGAAGCTAGATATAAGCCGCATCCTTCATCATAAATCCATGATGATATTGGGATATGTGGGAAAGAGGGGAGTACTGAAAATTAGGAGGTAAGAGCCAATGTTTGTTGGCAGTGAAAGACAGTGAGAAGAGTAACACAGAAACTCAGCAATGCAGACTGGCTTCCAGATTCTGAGCCTTGGTATATGAACTAATCCCAAGGTGGTTGGGGTGTGGTAAAGCTATAAATATATCTATACAGATGGGCTTGGAAACCAGAGTCTGTTTGAGACTGTATCTCAGAACAGTTGTTGAATATAGCTTCAATAAGAATCCAGGAGAATCAGACATGATAGAAATAAGATAAACACTCAAAGCTGAAAAAAAATCTGAGTCCAGAATTAGGTATTGTGAGAAGCCCAAGAATTCCTGAGAAAAAGTTAGCATGTAGAACAGAATTCTTTTTTTTTTCCTTTCATTTTAGAGAACGAATCCTTTAAAAATGCCTTTGGTCACTACTGTATCCCTAGAGGGAGTCAGAGATCTGATCCCTCAGCCTACATATTAGGAGCGCATTCCATCATCAAAGAGCTTTCTAGGTTCATCATGGTATGAAACTAGAATCCAAAAGAGTTTCTATAAATGCCCCCAGGTTTTCTCAAGTCAGTCTGGGTTTAACTAACAGATATTCCTATGCAGTGGTACAAAATACCAAGGGGCTATCAATGTCTCTGTGACTTTAACAAATGCCCGAGAGGTTTGGCAGATCCTTGGGGCAAGAGGAGATGAGTAGTGATGGTGAACAACACAAGCGAGAGGTGATGTTATTGGAAGGAAATAATGGCATAGGGCCAAATAGGAAAGTACTGATGGAAAGTTTGTAGAGATGAAGGTGAAGAAACACAGCGAAGCAAGAAGAAATTGTAATTTTCATAGATTTTGAATGGCAATTGGCATGAAAATATTTTAATATATTTGAAGTATAATACTTAATTTGAGGTCAATAAGTGAAGTCAGCCAGCTCCCCCAAACTGATACTTCTTATTCATTCTGGGGCTAAAAGAAAGGGAATAAAAATGCCTAAGCATGATTAACCCCAACTGAATTGAAGGGAAAGAAGACGCTTGCAAAGTTTAATTTGAACTTTTGGCTTAGCAGCTACATGGTGACCTTTGCACTGCTGTTTCTTTACAAGGACTTCCAGCGAACACCTCTACACAGCTGTGTGGGTGCTTTCCCCCCGCCCCAAAGCTAAATATCAGAATACTGTCTATTTAGCACGATTTTAATTATGCTCTCCTTGGAAGTATTGTGTGTGTGTGTGTGTGTGTGTGTGTGTGTGTGTGTGTGTGTGTGAATCCTGTGTGATCATGATCCTAATTAGGATCATATTTAGATTCAGACTCAAATTGGACAGGATAATCATTGCCATTACCTGGTATTTGATATGTGGAGTCAGGGTTGTGCCAGTTGTACTGGGAGCATTGTACAAACCCGGGACCTTATTAGCGGTGTGTTCTTTCTACTTCTGCCTGGTTTCTTTCCCTTTCTGAAACCTGATATGTGTGTTCAGGAAGGAGCAAGAGCATCTTGTAGATGCAGCTGCTATTTGGGGAGGTGGTGGGGAGGAGGAGAGAGTTGCAGCATGGGAATAGAGACCATATTTTCAAAACATATTTCTAACTCGACTGTGCTCTAATGAAAGTTGCATTCTCATTCAGGTGGCCGCTGCTGCCAATGAGATGCATTGTTTCTGCAAGTCCTATTTGGCCCAGAATTCTATTGAAATAAGGGTCGTAGCTTTTCTTGAAATATTGAAGTATTGTACCTAAGGAAATTTGATATGAATAGAAAAGAAATAATTGCCTCTATTTTGAGGAGATGTAAAGGATTATGCTGCCTGAGATAATCTACCCAGGAAAATAATTCTCCAGTTTAAAAATCACATATAGCTTGCAAGTGACCACTAGCTTTGAGGAGTATTTTATGTATTAATATATTGTTTTACGTTTTAGAGGTGATGAGAAATGAGATTCTGGGGATTTGCTTTCTTAGAGGGCTGATACAAAAGAGAAGTCCAGTAATGCCCCTCTGTGGCAAAAGCATGGCATCACAGAACCTCCTTCCACAGCATGAAGAAACAAAGCCACTCCAAGCTTACCTGGTCTCTCCATTTATACACTCGGTGTTTTAAAACTGAACAGCCCAAATAGACACAATCTGAATTAAACCCAGCAACGTAGATGATTAATAAAAGTATAATAAGTTTAAATAAATCCTACCACTGCAAAAAGCTTCTATATATTCAGAAAATACTTAAGGTGGCAGAATTTTTAAAGCATAAGCTGTTAATATGAAGAATGGCTAATGCATTACTAACAGAAGCTCATATTCTTCAGCATGAAAAAAAATCATTTAAAAGTGCACTGATAATGCATACAGTGAAAACAGTCAATTTATATACCTTTTTTGTTCAATTCTTATAACTTAAGTACTAAATAACAAGAAATTGTATAGCAGGTTAGTATTGTCTTGGAGACATTCACAGCATAGTCTCTTAAATTCAGCTTTATTTGTAAAGATATGGAAGCAACTTCAGATGGACCATTAATTAGAATGGAGAATATTAGAGCCTTGGTCATTTTGTGTGCTCATCTTGTATTTGCAAATGATATCTCTCGAGAAAGGAAAGAACAATGGAAGGAATGGAAGGAAGGGAGGGAGGAAGAGAAGAAGGGAGAGAGGGAGACAATGATAGAACAAGAGCTATAGAAAGAGAGAAAATATGGTCTGGTGGCAGGAAGATTTCCATTCCCATGACTTTTGTGAATTTCAAAATATAAATAGACCTTGCATAAAGTGGACACTTGACAACAATTTCTGTTTATTTAACACACATCTAGTTTCAAAGAAAACCAGATGTAGACTGTTGATGGGCAGCTACAAGTTCAGCTTAAGCTTTGGGAATTTGGTTACCAAAACAATAAGGGATGAGAGATGTTGGAAGACAGGTAGCCACTGTTACAGGGAAGACATACACTGACTCTCTGATGTGGCATAGGAAGCACTCAGTGACTTGCCTCTGCTCAACCCCGTAGTGTCACTGTTCTCACCTGTCAGAAGGGGAATTGGATACTGGAAGAAAACTACTCTTCTTTGCCGCACCTGTCATCACACAGAGGGTGTACACTGACACCCTATCCTGGCAAAAGAGGTCCTCTGCAATCTTTTTTTTTTTTTGAGTTGGAGTCTTATTCTGTCGTCCAGACTGGAGTGCAGTGGCTGCTCCCGGCCACTGCAGCCTTGACCTGCTCGACTCCGGTGATCCTTCCGCCTCAGCCTGCCAAGTACCTGGAACTACAGGTGCGTGCTACCATGCCCAGCTTATTTTTTGATTTATTGTAGAGATGAAGTCTCGCCAAGTTGCCCAGGTGGGTCTCGAACCCGCAGGCTCAGGCAATTCACTCACCTCAGCCTCCCAAGGTGTGGGATTACAGGCTGAGCCGCCGAGCCCGACTCCCTCTGTGATCTTGTCTCTGCTCACTTCTGCAGTTTCACCTTCTGACTCCTCACTCCAGACAATCATAACACAAGTGTCTTATATGCCATTGTTTCCTCCACATGTAACACACCATTCCATACATCTAAGTTTCTGCCTGGGAATTTCTTATTTCTCTTGATTAACTGATAGCCTCCATTGGAAAGTAGACTCAAGTGCCCTATTCTAGAAAGCATCCCTTACTTTCAATACTCAATGACAACAAGACCTCTCTCTGTGCTCCTTTAGTACCTGCCTTTCACTTGTTGTTACATTTTGCATATTATAAAGATACTCCTCTACTTAACAAATGTTCAAGCTACAATTCATTTATGTGAGAAAAGGAGCACAACAAAAGAAAAGAATGTGAACTTCATCCATCATCTTAATGGAATGAGAGATTGTGCTGTTAGTTTAGATGTGAACTTTCAATAGGTTGTTGGTCTGTGGCATGTGTATTGTCTTAGAAGCATTGTTTTATTATGCATTTATTTGTAATATAAAGTAAATTTGGAAAACAAACATCTATATTTACAGTTTTCTAGAGCAGAGATTCCCAAACCCCAGGCCATGGGGTGGTTTCAGCCAGTGGCCTGTTAGGAATTGGGCTGCACAACAGGAGGTGAGAGACCAGTGAGCAAGCAAAGTCTCATCTGTATTTACAGCAGCTCTCCATTGCTTGCATTACTGCCTAAGCTCTGCCTCCTGTCAGATAAGTGGTGACATTAGATTCTCATAGAATTGTAAACTCATTGTGAACTGTGCATGCAGGGGAACTAGGATGCATGTTTCTTGTGAGACTCTAATGCCTGATTATCTGAGGCAGAGTTGAGGCGGTGGTGTTAGTAGTGGGGAGTGGCTACAAATACAAATTAACATTAGCAGTGAGGTTTGACTGCACAAAGACTATACTAAATCAATTGCTTGAAGACTCATATCAAAACCCTATCAAGTGTGGAAAGTGAGTTGATGTACTTCAATTGTACAGCTGCATCTGGTGGCAGGCTTTAAGTCAAAATCTGATGCTTATTTTAGTCTCTGTGTGGTCCACCCATTATTTTATTTACCATGTCCATCCACATCTCTTTTTTACGAGTTGTATAATTATGTTGTTATTTATTACAAAGTAATATTAATAGAAAAAAGTGCACAATAAATGCTAAGTGCTTGAATCATTCTAAAACCATGCCCCCCACCCCTGGTCCATGGAAAGATTGTCTCCACAAAACCAGACCCTGTTGCCGAAAAAGGTTGGGGGCCACTGTTATAAAGAATGGAAAAGAGGAGTTAAATTTAATCCAACCAACATTTACAGTTCTCACCATACCTATCAATATGAATATACCCATCATTTTGAATAAATAAACTTATATAACAGATATGTTTTTAGAATCTATTTTTGTCAGTAAAAATAAAGGTCTATATTCAAATATTGCATTTGCTTGGTTATTTCCCTTTCTAAACTGCAAGCTCCTTAACTCAAGAGCCACGTCTTATTCTTCCTCAGTTTCCAGCACAATGCTTGATATGCCAATGTGTTTCTAATTGTCTCAGAAATGCTTAGAATCCCAATGAGGTTACATGAGAAGAACTTGCATAGTTTTACTGTTTTTCTTCTCACAGCATCACACGTCACAGTTTCCAGAAAAGATTTGTTCTCTCTCAATTCGGTTGTCCCATAGAAGTAAGAGCCTAAAAATTGGTAAGTTAAACTAAACTTTAAAATGTACTAGTGAGGTTAATTTAGCAGTGAAATTTTCTAATATTAGCACACATATGTTCCTGCAAATACAAGTCCTGTTTCCCCAAAGGATAAGAAGGACCTAAGATCCTCACTTTCCTTCAGAGTCACATAATCGCATGATCTATGTTCCACCGAACAGGTCACCCATGGAAAACTTTCCATTATACATGAACATTATGTCAATAGCATCGGAGGCACCTCAATTTTGGAGACATCACAGGATGCAAGTTGAATTCCTAATATAGAGCTGGCATTGTTGTTGCTATCACTAGAAGTTGCAGAAGAATCGAGATGCTAAAATATATTGCTCAAAGGTGTCTATAGAACAAGCAGTGGTTTCCACATCAAGCCCAGTATGGTATGGGACATTGTTCTTAAAAAAATTTGGCCTCAAATATATTTCTTCAGGACTCCCAGAAATTCAGAGAGCTCTCTGATATCTTTTAATACATGATCCTCAAAATGTGAACTGTAAGCCGGGCTCAGTGGCTCAGCCTGTAATCCTGCACTTTGGGAGGCTAAGGTGAGTAGATTGCCTGAGCTCGCGGGTTCAAGACCTGCCTGGGCAACTTGGCAAGATCTCATCTCTACAATAAATAAATTTTAAAAAAATTAGCCAGGCATGGTAGCACCTGTACTTCCAGCTACTTGGAAGGCTGAGGTGCAAGGATCTCTGGAGCCCAGCAGGTCGAGGCTGCAGTGGCCGGGAGTGTGCCACTGCACTCCAGTCTGAGCGATAGAGTGAGACTCCAACTCAAAAAAAAAAAAAAAAAAGTGAACTGTAACTGACACCATCAGCATCACCCAGGGACTTGTAAAAAATTTAAACTATAGGATCTCACAATACACCACCTGAATCAGCAATCTGTGTTTAAACAAGCCTTTCAGGTGATTCTGGTACATATCTGAGAATTCCTTTTCTGCTGTTTGTAATTAAGATCCCTGATTAGCATATCTACAAATCACTACTTGCCGTTGTCAGTTGGCTGGATTTTGCTGGACTACCTAATTAAAGGTCAATACAAATATTAAGGTTCATATGGCTTGGTGGATTCACAGGAAAACTAGAAAGAAATCAAAATATATTTTACTTGGAAATAAATTAAAACAAATTAAAATGAATTTCAATACCTTTCATTCTAAGTTGAGTCTGTAAAGTAAAACTTTTATAAAAGACTGTGTTACTGTGATTTGTATTTATGTATTTGACTTGGTTGTCCATACACTGAAATTCCTTTAATGAAATAATTTGTAATTTGTTTAAATTTAATTATTATGTATTTTCTAAAGTACTTGGGTTTGTCTTGAGTCTGCGAAAATTACTTCATTCAGTCACATTTGTCTTCTGTGGAATCAAAATTAAATTTTTGAAAATTAATAGATAAGGCAATTTTGATAATATTGTTTCTGCAATTTTATATCTTTGCAAATTGCAATGTATACGGTATAGTTGAGAGAACAGGGGGCCTAGCACACAGAGGATCTCGAAAAATATTTTATAAATAAATAAATTAAAAGTTAAGTAACAGAATGTTGTCCCAGACCAGTTTTGTATAACCTTAGAAAAAATGATTTAACCTCTCAGAGGTTCGAAATTCTATTTTGTAAGATATTCTTCTCTGCTTAACTCTGGGTCTTGTGTAAATCTCAAGTGACACAATGCATATGTCAGACTTTATATATTGTAATGTAGACTTAAATATCTAAAGTACAAAAGCATGGGTAATACTTTGTAAGGAAGTTATTATGGAACTCTCCAAGTTCTTATTCAACAAATATCTAAGTATATATAACTAGATATGATTTTTTGTTTTCCCAATTTTTGGTATTGTGCAATTTAAATAGAGTGATATACTTCATCATAAAAATTCAAGTGGTACAATGCAAAAAAAGAATTGAGATATCTTTACCCATTCCTCATTCTAAATAGGAAAGATGAAGAGATAAAACCAGTGTACAGTTTGATGTGATAATATTTTAACTAAAAAAACTCATGTGTTTTTAAGTAATATGAGGAAGAGATAATGATAAAGTTACTTCAAGTTGAAAGGTGAATGGAGAGCTATTCTGTTTTAAAACATCATCCCACATGCCTGTTACTGCATCTCAAATTATCTTATAAATCATCATAAAATCTCAGGCTAGCGAGATATCACAAGTTATCCTATTAAGCTGTCTTTTAGAATGTTGCATTTACAAAGTCTCTGTCAATGGTAGTTAAGTTTAATCCAGCATCCTCATTGAGAAAAACAAATTACCTAGTGAAGACGGCACCCTCTTTGGACAGTTCTTGTTTTTAAAATGTTCTTTCTTACATTGAGATGCTGCCTTTCTTTATCTATCTTTAATTTCTATCCATCAATCTGATTTCTTTTGGGGTTACATCAAAATGTTTCAAATGACAATAAATACTTTTAGACGATGCTCTTGGTCTACCCTAGTCTTGTCTGTGAGCCCTATAGAATCTGTTCCCTGAAGTTTAAAGTCTAAACTCTCTTTCCACAACAGAATTTGAAGTCTCTTTACATCCAGTGTCCTTTGGATGTGTTTTAATTTGTCTAATTATCTCTCAATATATTTTCAATGTTAAATTTAAGCAGTCTTTTAGAAGGTGGGCCTCTGCCCATCTTCATTCTCAATTCCGTTTATTCAGTCAGCATACCCTCTAAGCCTACATTTGCTTTGGGCACATCTCCATCACACTATTGATCCCTAAAGATATGACTGTGACTGTCATGTAAAACCTCTAAGCATTTTCACACATTCTGCTCAGGAGCCATGACTTCCTCATCCTTTGCAGTTGTAATTCTGTTTTTTGATCCAAGTACAGGACCTCACATTTATCCTTGTTAAATTTCATTATGTTATGTCAGTTCAAAATGTTCCAGCCTGTCAAGATGTTTCAGAATCGTAATTCTGCCATCCAACACATTCTGTATCCCTCCCAGCTTTGTCATCGGCAAATTTGATGAAACTTCAATCTTTATAGTTTTACTCTAATTCTAAAATGAGTGGATAGGATGACACTATGGACACAGCCCTGAGGTTGCCAATAGAAATTTCTCTCTAGATGGATGGATATCCACACATCAGTTCCTTTGGTTAACGTTCTGTCAATTACTAACTCACTTAATTGTAAAGACACTCAATTCACACTTATTCGTTGTGTCCTTCAAAATGCATGATATACTTTGCTAAGTGAATTATTGAAGGACAAATACTCCATGTCAACTGCTTTATTTCCAATAAAGCTTTATTTCTAATAATTCTATCAGAGAAACAGATAAGGTAACTCCGCTTCATTTGCTTAGTGACCACATGATAATCCCTAGTGACTGTCACTTCCTATCACTAGCTAGGATTTTGGATAAAAGAATTTCTTTCCAGGATATTATTTTTTCTTGTGGTGAAAGTGTAATGGCAATGAAGGTGATACACTAGTAAGTAAACTTCCTTAAGAACAGTAAAACCTATTTTTAATCAAGTTTGAATATAATGTATAAACAATATACATTTTTTTCTTTTTCTTTTTTTTTATTATGATGTTGTGGGGTACAGTTAAGGGTTAGGTATACAATTACGTTTCATTCAGGCACCCTGTTGATATGAGGTGTTTCCCCATTCCCAGACAGATATTTGCTACTGTTAATCCCATCTCCCTCCCCCCCCCAGTAGACATAACATTTTTAAGTCAAACTTTTCTTATTAAAATTAGAGGTAGAGATGGAGTACCCAGAGCCTCACTGGTTTAGAGCTCCAGATCAGGAAAATCTGTTCCCACACTTAAGAGAGGCAGGTGACAGTTGTCATCCTATAAAGGAGACAGCAAGTACATTTTCCTCACATTCTATGTGTTTGAAGTACTGTCACACAGTAGGCAGCTATACTGAAGTACACTTACGACATCTGCTTTTGAAACAGCTTGCCAGAGAACTATTTTTGAAATTTCACTCCTTAATATCACCAAGACTCTTGCTAATGTTGTGCTCCTGGTAAAGCTAAAGAGCCACTAAATTATGTTGATGTCAATGGCAGCACTTAAAACCTTGGTTAATTTTTTTTTTTTTTCATAGCAGTGAAGGGAAAGAAACAGGACTAGCATTTGGCACGGATGCATCCCTGTCTTCCTCCCCATGCCAACAAGCCTGACTTGAAGCATCTGTAGTGGTTTTCAGCAGCTGCAGAGCACCTCTCTAGAGCTCAGCAGATCGTTAGAGTAGTAGCCGAAGCAACAGAGGGCATTTTAGACTTCAGGAAATATAGCAGTTGCCGCAGGTGCCAAAAGAAAATTATACCCAACTTTACCTTTCCTAATTTTCTTTTCTTTTGCTGTGTGAGATATTTCCTTCCTATCTCTTGCCTCTGTCTGCATGTAACATGAGGGTAGAGTACATCAATGAACTGAGGAAGGGGTTAGAAATGTGTATGGATATTGCATTCACAATTAAGAATACTTCCGGCTATCTTATTTTTTTTTTTTTTTTTTTTTTTAGTTGGAGTCTCACTCTGTCGCCCAGACTGGAGTGCAGTGGCCGCTCCCGGCCACCGCAGCCTCGACCTGCTGGGCTCCGGTGATCCCTCCGCCTCAGCCTTCCGAGTAGCCGGAATTACAGGCACGCGCTACCACGCCCGGCTGATTTTTTGATTTATTGTAGAGATGAGGTCTCGCTGCCCAGGCGGGTCTCGAACCCGCGGACTCATGCAATCCACTCACCTCAGCCTCCCAAAGGCGCGGGATTACAGGCTGAGCCACCGAGCCCGGCTTCCAGCTATCTTATACAGAATGCTGAGAGAATGCTGTTACCATATTTTCTACTTGGAGCTTATGGTATTTCCTTCTATGAATATATAATTTCACCTTTTTATAAATCCAGAGTTGACTCATAGGATTTGAGATCAGAGATATTCTAATGAATACGTACAGGAAAGTTTGAGAAAGTAGTTTTAAAGAAATTAGATAGAGTTAAGTTCATATAACCAGTATTTAAGATTCTTAAATTGCTACCTTCTCTCAATGTGCCATTGTGCTCAACCAAGAGAAATTGTTTTGATACCCCTTTCTCCTAGTTTTCCTCCTACTTTTCAGGTCATTCATTCCTGAGGTCCTTATTTTATTGATCTTCATTAATTTTAATAATATGCAGGGATCCATCCTTAGGTCTTCATGTTTGGTGTACTATTAATTTTTTCTGGTGATTTAATATGAATTCCTGGCTTCAACTAACAACTTATGCTGATGATGACCAGGATATTCTTTTGTTCCAGATCCAGATAATTGGCCAACTCAAATCAGTGAATCTCAGCTTCAAGCGACACCCTCTCCTCCCTCTCTCTCCTTATTCCAGGTTTAATGTCTATATAAACAGCATCACATTCCACTGAATCCTCCAAACTAGACACCTGGAAGTTTGACTACACTTCTCCCTCCCTTCACTCCATATTAAATATATCATCAAGGTTTGTCACTTCTATCACTGAATTATCTCTGGAAAAAATTTTGAACTTTTCATGTGTAATGCCGTTGTTCAGGTCCTCAGCTCTTCTTGCTTGGATTGTACCTCCCAACTTGACTCATGCGTTCACATTTTATTCCCTTTCTAGTTTATCTAAAATGCAATCCAAACATATTACCCTAGAACTTTTCTTTCACAGTCTCTCATAACCTTTACAATCCATCCCCAATTTTTCTTCTTTCCATAATAGTCATGAACTCTATACTTAGCCACACTGAACTACTTACAGTTTCCCTCATGTTTTAATTTCTTTTATATTTATATGCTATTTCTTTTGTCTCAAATTAGGTATCTTCTAGGTAGCCTCATTACCCTGGTAGTTCTTTCATCACAGTCTTTAACCCTATATTCTGGAAGAAGGCTGAATAATCAGCTGGTAAACAACATGGGATGTGGGGCACACAAATTTTAGATTATCAATTGTGCTTATGCTAGTTGTGTGATCTTGGGCAAGTGTTCTTGTTCTTTCTGTGCCTTTGTGTTATTTAGACACAAAGTAAAATGAATAATAGTTCCTGTAGTGTCAAATTATTGTAACGCTGAAATGGCATAGCACATGCAAAATATTTATAATGAAGCCTGGAATATTTAAAGTGTATGGTAAGCTATTGTTGTTATTATTGTAATCATTGGCTTACTTTAAAAAAAAAAAAAAACCCTGAACCCTAGATGCATAACCATCACCTTCATACCACAGTGCCTGGTGCATAGTGAGTAATCACAAAATATTTGTTTTGAATGGATTAAAACAGTCCTTTAAAAAGATACTTTTATGAAATGCATCAAAGTCATTTAAGCTTCTTGTCCAAAGAAGATCATTAGCTTCTTCAGTTTACCACTGTTTTTATAGTGGATCCTAAAAAAAACCTAAAATGTTTTATAATTTTGCAAAAGAGATACTATCTTGGTAAAATTAAATTTTAAAATGTCTAATATCTCTTGAACCCTCAATAGTTATTTTTTCTCTGCTGTTATATAGCAACTTGCCCTAAATTTCTAGATTTAATATAATATACCTTGTTCTGTCATTTAGCTCATAATTTAGTTTTAAAACATGTATCATGCATACTGTTTGCTAGATACTTCTATATGGAAAAAAAAATCTTCCCTTTGATCAGAGTCTATATGATATACATACATTAGATATGCCAAGGAAGGTGTAGGAAGTGTAGCATTTGAGGGTGGAAACTCTGTAAAGGAAGACAATGATACATTCTGCTGCCCAAAACACAAGGGAAACCTGAATCATATAAAAACACCAGTTTCCTACTGATAATACTTAGTAAAAAAAAGAATAAAAACTATAGTAAGTCCCTAATACACAGCCAAGCATACAGCAGGAAATGTAAACCGTACTCAGATCTAGAGCTTTTGCCACACTGAGCGATTCTGTAAAAAGTCTCTCTCCAATTCTATGGTGATAATAGTGTTCATGCACTTTGCAGGTGCGCCATTTGTTTTTCTTTAAAATGCTGAATTTCAATTTCTGAAGCCCACTGAACCGAAGGTAGTCAACAGAATACAATTTGTCTTGTATTAGCCTTCAGTGTATGTAATTAAGGTGTTGATGCTGAACTGTTGGTGTTTAACACATTAGTTAGAAAGGAAACAGACATCTCCATTAGAATGTTAGATTGGATTAATCATTGATATAAACAGCATTGTGAGCAAACATTCTGTTTAAAAAACAATCTATTGACTAAAACATTCATTTATTAAACAAATGCAGAGGGCCTATTATAACCCATGCTAGCCTAATTAAATCTAAACTATGTAAGCTAATTAGGGTAGCCAGAAAAATGCATATTTCAGATTTATTAAAAGAAAAATTGACAATATTTTAATAGACTTCTTAATAAAAAACTCTTTCCCTACAACCGAGTTAGTTGATAGTAGTTGTTATAATCATCTTTATTTTAAATAATTTATGTGCAGCTTTATTATTAAAAAAATGACACCATAATTAGAATGATGATAGTGGTCTGGTAAATGACATTTTAAAAAGTTGATCAAGTTCATGGTTGTCCTAGTTCTTTACATGCCTCTTTGGCTTTGCCTGAAAAACTTTTACTGGAAAACTCATAGTCATACTTCAATACCTAATTAAACTTTCACATCCTCTGAAATTCTTCTCCAACTAACTGGCTGAAGCTGAGATAGCAACTTTCTTTTCAGTGGCCATGAAACATTTTGTTCTATTTCAATAACACTGTTTATACAGTGCATTGTAATCTGCTGATTTCTCTCTCAGGTAAACTGGCTTACTTATCTCTGTTGCCTAATGGGCAACTGAACGTTAAAGAAACAATAAGCATAAAATTAATATTTTTGAATGACTAAATAAGGGAGATAATCAATCATTAGAGTTTTTAGCAAAGATTTTATTTTTAGAGGAGTTGAAGTTCACAGCAAAATTGACCAGAAAGTACTGAGAATTTCCGTAAGTCCCTTATGACCCCACACACAACTGCCCCCACTAAAAACATCCCACATCACAGTGGTGCATTTTTTTTTTTTTACAATCAATGAGTCCACATTAACACCTTATTATTGCCAAAAGTTCATAATTTGCATTGGGGTTATTTACTCTTGGTACTGTATTTTCTATGATTTGGATAAATGCATAAGGATATGTATTCACCATTGTAGTATCAGTCAGACTAGTTTCATTGACCTAAAAATCTTCTGTGCTCTATTCATCCCTTCTCTCGTCTTTCTGTTGGCAACCGCTGATCGTTTTTACTGTCTTCCTAGTTTTGTCTTTTACAAGATGTTATATAGTTGGAATCACATAGTATGTAGCTTTTTCAGATAGACTTTTTTCTCTTAGTAATATACATCTAAGATTCCTCCATGACTTCTCTGGCTTGATGACTTATTTAGTTTTATCACTGAACAACTCCTCATCTGGATGTGCCACAATTTCTTTGTCCATTAAACTACTGAAGGACATCTTGGTTACTTCTGGGTTTTGTTCTATGAATAAAGCTGCAGCAAACACGTATGCATAGGTTTTTGAGTAAGTTTTCAACTTCTTTGAGTAAATACGAAGGAGTGTAATTGCTGGATCATATGATAAGAGTGTTGAGTTTTGTAAGAGACTGACAAAGTGTCTTCCAAAGTTGCTTACCATTTTGCATTATTACCATCAGTGATGAAAGTTCCTGTTGCTCCACAACCTCGTCAGCATTTAGTGTTATCAGAGTTTTGAATTTTGGCCATTCTAATAAGCATGTCATGGTATCTTATTGCTTTAACTTGCAATTTCCTAATGACAGATAATGTGAGGCATCTTTTCATGTGCTTGTTTTCCATCTGTATATCTTCTTTGGTGAGGTGTCTGTTCAGATATTTTGCCCATTTTTAATTTGGGTTGTTTGTTTTCTTATTGTTGAGTTTCAGGAGTCCTTTGTGTATTTCAAATAACTATATTCCACCGGATGTGCTTTTTGCAAATATTTACTTCTAGTCTGTGACATATCACTCATTTTCTTGAATCATTAAGATATTATTTAATTCTGTAGGACTTCTGCTTCATACTTTCCCAAATATAGTTTCATAATTGAAGATTTTGAGACTGTGTGATTCTAATGTTTCATGACGGACTCTACCATCAAATCACTATTCCATAACCCAACACTTTTCAATAGGAATTACCTAGAGGTTAATTACAATAAATTTTCCAAACCCCCAGAACATCTGATTTGATTGGTTTGGAATGTGATCAGAGTTTTCATATTTTATAATCACTGTAGGTGTTTCTAATACAAATCATGTTCATAGAACACTTTTCAACAGGATACACATCCCTCTGGTTTGAGTGGTCAAGGAGTAATCTTCACTTCTGCAAGAAGAATGTGCAAAGGACCCAGATGAGTCAGGTATACCTTACAGTTCTCTTATTTATTCAACCTTATTTAACTACTTTTTCATCTTTCACAGATTCCTAGGTGTCTGTGGTCTGTGACTGCAGTTCATTACGTGTTTCTCAAACCTTAGGAAAACAGGTTATATGCTTGTAATGACAATTGAAAAGTTATATAAGGATTAATTAAGCCTGTATTTCTTTTTGTATCTCTAACTTTACATCAGACTAAAACATGTTGGTAAGCCTTTATACTACATACAGGCTACTCATAATGCTCTACTACTACAATACCTATGACTGAATCTCTACCACTGTCAAAGGTGTTGAGGACTCAATAAAAATATGGTTCATAAAATAGTGCATACTGTCCAGTAAAAAGTTTTACTAATCTTTATTTATCTCCCATCTATCCCACATTATGAGGCAGATCTATTTACTTTTAGATTATAAATTTCTCCAGAATGGAAAGCACAGCCTAGATACTACATTTCATAATGCCTTCACATATTTGACTCTCTTTTAAGAGTTTTAGCAACATAGATAAGTTTAAAGAATAATACAATAAACATCCATGACTCTATCACCTAAAATGAATTGTTAATTTTGTGCTACTTTCTATTCAAGATTCTATTAATAGAAGTCAGAAAATATTACAAACAAAACGAGGTTTTTAAAAAAATATCTTCTAGTCCCATTTATCTCCCAATTTATAACATACCTTCAGCCTTATTCAATCACTATCAAAAATTTGGTATATACTTCTACAATATATTTGTGTATTTTTTAAATATAACTTATGAACAATATGTATTATAATCCTGTGCATTTAAAATATAGATAAATGCTATCATTTTGTATATGTAGTGGGTGTAGTTTTCTATTTATTTATTCCACTTTGTTCCACAAAGGAGTTTGGATTATATCAAAAATTATATATTTAATTTTAAAAGTTGTTATGGTAGTTCAAAAACTTCATAAGCTATCCATCCTCTTCTGATCTGATTTTTTTTAATGGCTCAACTCTTCTGGCATTGGTATAAAAAAATCTCAGTTCAAAGAAATAAATGGGTATTATTTTAATGGTTTTTTTCAACAGAATTTAAAATTATTTCTGTCTCCTCATTGGTGGTGTGATTCAACTGTTAAAGATCCACATCTGCAAACTTCAAGAAGTTTTTATAAAATGCTATTTTTAAAAAAATGTATCCCTCAAATACAAGCCAGTAATTAAAAATGTAAAACTTCAATCTCCAGTAAGGAAAATCTGCATTAGGAAACAAATGCCTGTGGAAAAAAAATAATAAAAAATCACCATTGGGATAATTCAATGTACAAAATATACAAAAAAATTGAATCTGCAACTCTATCAACTTTATAATTAGTGGGATGATTTTATATCTGTGATCTCACTCCCATCTGTGGTATTGATCAGAAGTGGACTATTTCAAAAATAAGCCACAACCTTTTCCTGGTTGCATGTAGCTCAGCATTGCCAAGCCTACTGGGCTCCCTTTCCTTCTAATAGCTCTGGCATCTCTATATTTTAGCTACCTAGTTATGTAATTGGAGATGTTATTTCTCCTCTTGGTGATTTATTTCTATATAATTTAATCAAGTGTGGTATATGTAATTTAACAAAATGAATCTTCATTTTGTACTTCCACTGTCACTTTTACATTTGCTTGGTAGTGAAAGATATTTTTCCCTGACTTAATATTAAAAATATCTAGTCCCCATGACTTTCAAAGTTCTATGAGAACTTTAAATCCAAAGCACAAACTCGATTCAAAAATTAGAACTTCCTGTCTCACATATTGATCAACACACTGAACTTAATTTAGAATAGAATTGTCTTCCTTTTCACGGCCATGGCTGATATCAAGTTTTGGAGAAAAGGAAATAGTAGGTTTCTTGTCTTTCTTCAATTCTCTTCCCCCAGCATGATAACCTTGACTTCAGGTCTCTGGTATGATTGCCACACAGAGAGAAAGAAAATATATTTGTCACTCTCATGAATAAGCTTTATGGCATCTGAGTCTGCTGGATGTTTAAAGTTAACTATATCATGGGGCACTTTTGTTTATTGGGAAATCCTAGTTAATCTTTACAAGTATATATGACAGCTGGGCTCGGTGGCTCAGCCTGTAATCCCGAGTCTTTGGGAGGCTGAGGTGAGTGGATTGCCTGAGTCCGCGGGTTCAAGACCCACCTGGGCAGCAAGACCTCATCTCTACAATAAATCAAAAAATCAGCCGGGCGTGGTAACGCATGCCTGTAATTTCGGCTACTTGGAAGGCTGAGGTGGAAGGATCGCCGGAGGCCAGCAGGTCGAGGCTGCGCTGGCTGGGAGCGGCCACTGCACTCCAGTCTGGGCGACAGAGTGAGACTCCAACTCAAAAACAACAACAACAACAAAAAACAAGTATATATGACAAAATCATTCATCATCAGAATTAGTTACAGCAACATTTGAGCAAAAGAAAGCATGGTGCAACAATACTGTAGAAGTTCCGTCGTCTCTCATACCTGCTCTTACTAAGCCTCTCTTCGGCACATTTTTCTTTCTACATGTACATCTGAAGTATCCCCTACTTAGTATTAAATAGCCCTTGCTCTATGAAATTTATGAGATTTTCACAACCTAAAATCGCCTCTGACAGGGTCATTTTTAATCCATCCGTTACCATCTACAATGTCAAAATCCAGCACAGGAACCAGACTGCCTAGGTTCAAATCTCAGCTCTGCTATTTACCAACCAAGTGACACTAGGCAAGTTACTAAAACTCTTGGGGGCTCTGTTTTCTCATATGTGAAAGGAGGAGGATAGTAAGAGTGCCCACCACATCAGATATTGTTTTGAGGGTCAACTAAGTTAAAGCATGTACACAGCATATAGTAAGCATCAGTAAATGTCAGCTATAGTATTAGTACACTTTATATCAAGTGGGCTAGGCCACTGGATAGCATAAACAGGCCACTCGCATATAGTTTCTTATCACCATATTTACTTAAAGAGTGCTATTTAGGAATACAATTTTTAAAGTCCAATTAAAACAATTCCATGAATACATAAAGGTAGCTACGTCAAACTGAAATTATGGTGGCACACTAGAGAATGTTTAAGTATATTAAAATGAGTTAGTGGCTAGTATGTCATGTCCTTTATATGGAAATATTAGAACTAATTGTTCAAAAATCCTTTGCTTCTCCATCAGAGCAGTCTCCATAAAATTACCATTGAAGATTAACAACAGGAAGATAATTATACTTTGGTGAAATGCTTCAATCTAACAACAATATGCACGTGTGTGACAAGCAATGGGCTACAGGTACTTAAAAATCATCAGTGTCTAAATCATCAAAATATATACTCAAAGATTTGTGTACTTTTTTGTATCAAATTATATGGAAAAAAGCTTATTTTAAAAGTCATCACAGTTTCAATTCAGTTCCCTTACACATAATTGTTTACCATTAAATGGGGAAAAAGCCGGGCTCGGTGCCTCAGCCTGTAATCCCGCACCTTTGGGAGGCTGAGGTGAGTGGATCGCCTGAGCCCGTGGGTTCGAGACTCGCCTGGGTGGCAAGACCTCATCTCTACAATAAATCAAAAAATCAGCCAGGTGTGGTAGCGCACGCCTGTAATTCCGGTTACTTGGAAGACTGAGGCGGAAGGATCGCCGGAGCCCAGCGGGTCGA